>NC_133777.1:86862283-86915470 GCF_003597395.2 Chelonoidis abingdonii
CACAACCCCAGGGCCCCTGGGTTGGGACCTGGAGTAGAGGGCGGGCCCAGGTCCCTCCCTCTCCACTCCCCTCCTCCAAGGACAGTAGGGGAGTGATTAAGAACTGGTTCAGAGGCAAGCAATAGCGCCCTGAACCTACCCCAGAGAAGAGAAAGCGCGAGACCCAGCAGAACAGTACCGGCAATTTGCCACAGATTATATTTAATTAAAAGAACATTAACGTTAAAGTTGAAAAGTCAAGCAATCAAAACTAAAAATTATCATAATTAAGGTTGCCAATACAACCTTAATTTGGCCTCCTTGTGCATATGCATTATGATGCAGCCTTTGACTTCATGATCACATATTTTTTTTTTTTTCCACGGGACCTCTGCCTTATTCTGTGCACAGGATGGACAGTGACTCAGGGTTCTGTAGGAAAAGAGAGATTCTTCTGTAGGACCCTGGTTCATTTGTTCCAAAAGATGGAAAGCGTGTAGTGAATGAGACAGGGAGCTGCAGGAAGAGAAAGAATGGTCTCTTGGTTAAGGCAGTTGAATGCCATGCTGAAAAACTGGTCCTGCTAGTGAAGGCAGGGGGCTGGACTCGATGACCTTTCGGGGTCCCTTCCAGTTCTATGAGATAGGTCTGTAATATGGAGATATACCTAACTGGATTATATCCCTGCCTCTAACACACAGTTCCTTTGTGATGCTGGGGCAAGTCACTTAAACCAAACTTTTGACAGGTGGATGCCAGCATGTATTCCTCATTTATTGGCTGCCCTAACTGAGAGACTGGGGGTCTGATTTGCAAAAGTGCTGAGCACTCACAACTGTAAGTGAAATCAGTGGGAACTGTACTGTGAGCCTATAAAGTGCTCAGTATTCTGAAAAAATCTGATTCTACAGGGTTCTCAGGTTGGGCACCCAAATGTAGTGGGCAGTTGACAATTTGGGGCTTAATCTCTCTGGCTATGTCTACTCTGCAGCTGGGAGCGAGGCTCCCAACCCATGTAGACAGCCTTGTACTAGCATGAGCCCTGCTAGCACTAAAAATAGCTGTGTGGACATCGTGACACTGGCAGACGCTTGGTCTAGCCTTTGAACTCAAACCCATCCTACTCCCTGAGTCTAAGCTCAGGTGGTTGGTCTGACCCTCCCCCGCTGCTGCAATGTTTGCACAGTTATTTTTAGCATTCTTGTGTGAGCCCTGGTAGCTCAAGTCTCTTTACCTGGGCTTAGCAGCTGTGTTCCCTCTAAGCTGTGTGGTTGCATGGCTGCCCAGGAGTGAATCAAGTGCCACACACCTGATTAGCAGAGCTGAGTACTGTGGCATGTGTTAAGGTGCCACTCCCCTTACTACTCTGGAGCCGCATTCTGAGCACTGAATGAGACAAAGGTCCTGTGGAAAATATAGCATGTGATCATGTAATTAAAGTTTGAATCATAATCAGTCAAATGAAGTTTGTACAGGTAGCTTTCATTTTGTCATTTCCTAACTTTTAAGTGCTTGACTTTGCAATATTAGCATTCTCTTAATATCAGTTTTTAATGTAAAATATATCTAATTTTATAATATAGAAAATAAAATTATAGAGACCAACGAATAACCGATTCATTGAGAAATTTGGAGAAGCAGAGATCATGCAAAACACATGCTACCAACAAGCTGCCTGCTTACTTCTCTTGCTTCCTATCCCTGATCTGATGATTGTATAGATTATAAGTAGGAATATTATCTCCTGAATTGTCTGTAAAGAATTTGGCAGGCTTTCGGCACTAGATAATAACAAGCGGAAGTTAGGGAGATAAGTAAGCGGCTCGTCTTCATAGCTGGGGAAGAGGTAGGGGGCATGATTCTTGTTGGGTTGTGCCTGCTTTGGGTAGTTTGGAGTCAGAAACTGACCTTGCCTTTTTCTGTTCTCCCTGGGGAAGGGGATGGTAGATTTATCTGCCTTTGGTGACTTGAGGAGGAGAGTTTCATACAGCTTATCTCAAAATCCATCACTGACTTTATCTAGGCAGGAATTTGGTTTATGAGACTAAGACCTATGTTGCGATCAGCAGTGGTTCCATATAAACGTAAACTTTTGAAATGGATGCTGATAATTGCACAAATTACTAAGGCAAATGAGGGCCCTGAAAGGGTTAAAAATCTCTCAGGAACTGATCTGGGGTTGAATCATTTCCTTTTGCTGAGTCAGTGTGAAATAATGAGCTCCTTTTAGTGTGCTGGGAGTTTGTGCCAGGCTGGGCTGGTAACTGCAGTTGGGGTGAAATGGCCTTTTTTGGGCATTAACTCAGCTTCAGGGCCCCTCCCAACTGCCCTTGAAGTAATTTTAGAAATTGAGATATTAGACTACAGTATAGAAGGAAAACAGTGAAAATCTTTAACCTGACTAGTACTAGCTAGTAAATGTGTATATCTTGGACTGACTGTATGATTGCCACAAGTAACAGTCACTTAGTTTCTCCTTGGATGGTGGGCTACTGTATGCATAGCTGACATTTTCCAGGCAACAGTACATGTGGAAGTTTTTAGAGAAGTCAAAAGCAAGGTCTGTTTTCATAGAGAAGAAAGAGAAATAGTTTCCTTACTATTCACTGCATGTGGCTGAAGCCCTGCAATGCTAAATGTGTGAGTTTTTTTCCAAAGCCATCGTAGTCCTCTGGACATGCTGTGGATTGAATTTTACTATCAGAGATTGGAGTGTGCAAAGTTGTTACCTTTATCAAAGTGGACTAGAAGAGTCCTCTTCCCCGCTCCACCAGGGTAGTTTCTCTCCTTATGCCATTCTCCTGGGATCAGGTTGACTTTTAGCTGAAAGCTGCCTGTTTTGGACATGTTGCTTTCTTGAGTGAAAGGGACAGATTTCCAGGTCATTGTATGACCTGTCTCAAAGCTACAGAATTAAACTATATTAATAGGGCAAATTCAGAGGATGTTAGGAAATGCCTCTTTTGGAACTGACCCTCAAACCCCCTGTTTCACGCTGTAGAGAGTGGCTCTTTATGCTGTATGGCTGTGGTGGACTTCGTGCTAGAGTTGAGCGTTTCCTGTATTCTGTACAGTGAGGGCTGAGGGACGGCTTTCAGTTTTTAGTAATTAGCAACAGGAAGCAAATAGTGGGTGGGGAGAGACTATACTTGGCAGCTGCAAGGTCATTTGTTCTTCATGCATATGTTTTGGGTCTTCGTTAAACTTCTACCCCTTTTCCCTCATCTCAGGCTCCTGCACCTAAACACAGCTGACTAGTTTTGTTCAGAGTCCAACCAGAACAGTTTAGTGTGTGTGATGAAGGCCCTATATATGATGGCTTGTTAAACAGGGTTCCCACACTTAGTTTAAAGTCTGTTTAAATGCACTTCCAGCCAAAGACCATTCTAATTCATTTTGGCTTCACAATGTGGATGAGGAGAAACCAAGTTTGAATCCTGTTTAAGAACTCTTTTTACATGTTTTGTAGCCTCTTTGTAAATAGGCTAGAGCAGGGGTGGGCAAACTATGGCTCAGGGGCCGTATCCGGCCCTTCAGACGTTTTAATCTGGTCCTCAAGCTCCCACTCGTGAGTGGAGTTGAGGGCTTGCCCTGTTCTGGTGCTCCAGCCAGGGAGCAGGGTCAGGGGCTTGCTTCACTCCTCACGTGCCATGGCTCCACACTGCTCCCAGAAGCAGTGGCATGTCCCCCCTCTGGCTCCTATGCATTGGGGTAACCAGGGGGCTCCGTGCACTGCTCCTGCCCCAAGCGCCATCCCAGCAGCTCCCATTGGCTGGGAACCATGGCCAGTGGGAGCTGCAGGGGTGGTGCCTGCGGATGGGCAGTGTGCAGACCTGCCTAGCCGCGCCTCTGAGTAGGAGCTGGAGGGGGGATATGCCGCTGCTTCCGGAAGCTGCTTGAGGTAAGCGACACCTGGAGCCTACACTCCTGACCACCTTCCACGCCCCTGCCCCAGCCCTAATCCTCCTCCCACTCTCCTAACTGCTTGGTCCCAGCCCGGAGCACCCTCTTGCACCCCCAACCCCGCACCCCCAGCCGGAGCCCTCATCTGCCTGCCTGCACCCTAACCCCCTCTCCCAGCCCAGAGCCCCCTCCCGCACCCTGATCTCCTAATTTCTGGCCTCACCCCAGAGCCCGCACCCCCAGCCAGAGTCCTCACCCCATCCCGCACCTTAACCCCCAATTTCGTGAGCATTCATGGCCTGCCATACAATTTCCATACCTAGATGTGGCCCTTGGGCCAAAAAGTTTGCCCATCCCGGGCTAGAGTCTGTTTCCCTAATAGTATGGGAAGAAATGTCCTCTAAGTGGCTTTAGGCTACTTAGTGCTAATTCAGTGGCCTATTGCTCTCATGTCCCTGATCTCTGCTTATTAAAGCTATGCACAGTATTAGAATCTATCAGTTGCTTCCCCTTCCTGAGCAAATTTATCTTTGGAAATGAGATGATGGGAGAATAGGAGAACCTGCTTGAGTTATGGCTTTAGCAGCCTCTGCTGGTCACAGGAACATATGAAGTTCTAATTCTTGTGCTGTAGTCTAATGCAGAGTATCTGGAGAGGAATGTGGCTTTTTTTTTGTCTGTGGCCGAAACTTAATGTGTCAACATTTGCTGTGTGCGCAGTTTACTTCACAAGGCACAATTATCTTAGATGCACAGCTGGAGATGAGCTTTTTTCCATTTTTCTTTAGGACACTCGGGATGAGACAGCTGTGCTGTGGCTGGATGAAATTCAGGATGGAATTCATCGATCCAACAGGGACACAGAGGAGGCACAGAAATGTAAGTTTCATATTAAGTGTTTCTATTAATCTTCATCATCAGACATCCTCAGACTTTCTAGAAGATGGTTCAGACATAGAACTTTCACTGTGTATATGTGAGAGAGAATGTGGAGTGCTGTGTTTCAGGTGGAGTCCATGTGCATAAGGCAATATGCAAGGTGAGGCCAGACTGTTAACTTATTTTAATGATGTTATTTTTCCACATTATTATGTCACCTTCCGAATACATACAAGCATCCAATTTGATATTTTTTTACCACTGCAGCACATTGGGCAAGTGTCTTTACCAAACTGCACACAATAATACCTACATCTTTTTCCTGAAGTTGCAATCAGTTGGTTACTCATCTGTGTATTTGTGCATGCACGCACAATTTAAATGATTTCATCCAGTTCATATTACATTGTATTTGTCTATGGTAAATATAATCTGCCATTGTTTTGCCCCGTCATTCAGTTTTATTAGATGCTTCTGGAGTTCCTCAAATTTGCACTGATTTTTACTAACCTAAATAATTTTGTACATCAGCATTTTTCACTTGTGCTGTTCACTGCAGCTTTCAGATACCCTAACAATATCGTGAACAGTAGGCCTAGCACTGGTTCATGGGCACCTCACTATTCACTTCCTTTCTGTCTCTAGAAACCATGGTTGATTCCTGCTCTTTGCTCCCTAACTCTTTTTTTCAGTTCCTGACAGAATTTTTCCTCTTCCCTTGTGGTTTTAAGTTTCTTTGATGGCCTGTTGTTATAGACTTTATCAAAAGCTTTTTGAAATTCTTTTCACCAGTTTCCTTTATTTGCCATGTTAACTTTCTGAAACAAGTGGGAGCCCTGCTAACTTCCATACCTTTAAATTTTCAAGATTTTTTTCTTGCATTTTATGTATTATGATTTTTTTATATTCTCACATTCTCTGTAACATTTATCATGTGAACCCACTAGCATCTTTTGTATTGAGGATGAAGGTAGAGCAGCTGAGTGTTTTATTTTCTCCAGGCTCTTGCCCTCCCCTCCCCTGCTTTTAGTAGTCATCTTACATTTTTCTTGATATTCTTTTTTAACCCGTCATGTTTTATAAAATATATTCTTATTCTTGTCTACTTTAATTTCTGATATTATAGTATCACAGTAATGACATTAAATGATTCCAAAAATACATGGTCACCACATTTAGCCACATGCTTGAAGCAAGAGCTCTGAAAGCTCAAAGTTCTATGCCATTGATTCTAGAATGGAACATGGTGGATCTCCACTACAGTGACTCAATAGCTCTCTTCCTTTGTGCTTCTAACCATCTGTAAATGATTGCTGTTGGGGTTCGCCCCTCTCTGGGGAGTCTGGGAGCCAGGCCGCCTCACTACATGGCACAACAAACGACAGTTCCAAGCTCAGACCCTCAGGCAGGGGCTGAGCAAACAGTTCAGTATATTAAGCCCAGGCCCTGGGTCGGGGCAGGGCAACAAACAACAGTTCAGGGGCTCAGACCCTCAGGCAGGGGCTGAGCAAACAGTTCAGTATATTAAGCCCAGGCTCCTAGGCCTGAGCATCGGGGTGAGGGGGAGACTGCCACCCGTGAGTGGGGTGGTAGGGGGGATGCAGGCCCGCCACTCCTCTGCGTCTGAGCCCGGGGCCCTAACAGCGGCAGGCAGCCTGCTGCTGTGTCAGTGGGGATCCTGGCCACAACACACTGACATTGACTCTGGGTGTGCTGCAGCCAGACTAGGATCAGCTGCCCCCAGGCTACTTCCGACCTCCCCCTCTACCGGTACCTCTGTCTCGACAGTGTCTTCTGTAGTGTCCCACACCATGAGCTCCTCAGGATACTGAGCGAGGGGTAAACTGGGCAGCTCCTTGGGGTCTCTTTGTACAGGCTGGCCTAGGGGCTCTTACAGCACCTGATCAGCCTCCAGGCTCTGCAGTTATGGCCAGTCCTTGGGTCAGTCGCAGGCGGCAGGAGTCTCCCCAGCGGGAGCTAGGGCACCAGCGTCTGGCCTCTCCGGCGGCCAGGCAGCTTCTGAGCCGTGGGCTGGGCTTTTATACTTCCTGCCCTGTGCCTTGACCTCTGGGGGCCGGGCACAGCTCCTGCGGCTCCGCCCACTTTGGCATCTGTAAGGGCTCATCCTTCTCTGGGGCGGCTGGGAGCCAGGCTGCCTCACTACACCATCCTTCAGGGTTTGTAGTGCTTTAAACACAGGCCTACACTTTCTTTTGTCTCAAAGGTGAACATGCACTTCCACTTCCATGTGCATTTCCTCCTCTTTGTTTCCTTTTATGTCTTGTAGATGTTCAGAAAAGCAGCATCTTCAAATAGTGACCTAGCCAACACCAAGTTTAAGAATGTATTATGGACACATCCTAAAGTCCTTCAAATATGGTAATGGATTTGTATGCTAATCCATTGCCTTGCTAATGTTCTTATGATGTCCATATTTGGCCATAGACCTTTCTCTGCAAATTCCATGTGAAAAGGTCCCTAGAATTTTATCTGGAATGGATTGAAAGCCATTAAATTAATCTGACCCTTTGTTCCCATGGGTACCAACAGAAATCAACAAGGACAAGTGCAGAGTCCTGCACTTAGGATGGAAGAATCCCATGCACTGCTCCAGACTAGGGACCGAATGGCTAGGCAGCAGTTCTGCCAGAAAAGACAGGGGTAACGTGACGAAACTGGATATGAGTCAACCGGTGTGCCTTGTTGCCAGAAGGCTAACGCATTTTGGGCTGTATAAGTAGGGGCGTGCCAGCAGATCGAGGGACGTGATCATTCCCTCTATTCGACATTGATGAGCCTCATCTGGAGTACTGTGTCCAGTTTTGGGCCCACACTACAAGAAGATATGGAAAATGGGAAAGAGTCCAGCAAGGACAACAAAAATGATTAGGGGCTGGAGCCACTGACTTATGAGGAGAGCTGGGGAACAGGGATGTGTTGTCTGAGAAGAGAAGAATGAGGGATTGATAGCTGCTTCAACTACCTGAAAGGGACTCTAAGAGGATGGATCTAGACCGTCTCAGTGATAGCAGATGACAGAACAAGCAGTAATGGTCTCAAGTTGCAGTGGGGGAGGTTTAGGTTGGACATTAGGAAAAGCTTTTCACTAGGGGGCTGGTGAAGCACTGGAATGGTGCTCCCTAGGAGGTGGTGGGAATCTCCTTCCTTAGAGTTTCGAGTTCAGGCTGACAAAGCCCTGGCTGGGATGATTTAGTTGGGGATTGGTCCTGCTTTGAGCAGGGGGTTGGACTAGATGACCTCCTGAGGTCCCTTCCAACCCTGATGTTCTGTGATTCTAATAGGTTGTGCTGCCTCCATGAAAACATGTCTAAATGAACAGTTTGCCATGGCAGCTATTTGAAGGCCTTGTCAAGGAACATCCAGTCTGAGAAGAGATGGTTTCTGCTGCCAACTTCCAATCAGTTTCTGTCAAACTGTAGATCTGTAGGGTATCTACAAGGAATCCTTTGTACACCTTTTACAAAGCGTTGCTGCTTGAACTTGGCCTGTTTTGGGCAAGGAGTGATTCATGTAGGGCTTTCTGTACACTAAATATTGACCCATCCTCCTCAGTCTTCACTTGCAATCTCATCTCCAGTGGTGGTATTCACAGATTGTGACCTCTCCTGGTGAACTGAGAGAGAGAAGGCTAGGATGCTGGGTGAAGTAGTGATTGCTCCAAGTGGAAAGGGCAGGGTGGAGTGGAAGTAAAACATCTGACAATGGTGATGTGCTTTGTTGAAGACACTTGATTCCTAAAGATGTGCACCTAATGTTCCTTTTCTGCCACCCTCAGAGAAACATTCAAAGTTGCTTTTTTATTAATCTGTTCTGAGTTTGGTATGGACCACTGAGCCCCTGCATGCCAAGGTAACCCTCTCTTTTGTGTATTATCTTAGTTTCATTAGGAATTCTGGCCATTAATGAAGCAGTGGTCCATGGTGATGTGGGCCAGACCCTCAGTGCCCTGCGCTCGCCTGATGTTGGGCTGTATGGAGTCACTCCAGAGTGTGATGAGACATACCAGCATGACCTGGCAGAAGCCAAGAGAGAGAAAATGGCAGCAGGTGAATGTGGGGGTTGTACAACTGAATTTTAAATGGTAAACTGGCGAGGAGAAAATAGATGAATCCATGATGGTGGAATGGAAAGCAGAGGCCAGGGAAGAAATTTGTCTGGAAAGGAGTCTAGGGCTGTGTGGTGGGGATGGGGGATGACTTTAACATTTAGAAAATATACTTTTACTTAAATGTTTGGTAGAATATTCTCTTTTTCAGGAGCATGTTATGGTAGGTAGCTCAGTAAGGTCTTGGGGGAATGTGACATCTGCTTTTCTAGCTGCAGTGAACATATAGTTGAAAGTAGTTGTACTGATGATTGCTTAATTAACGTTATCTGTGTGCTGGGAGGCTATGCTTCCCCTTCAATTCTTGTACTTCAATTTCTGCTCATAGGGGACAATGACAGTGAGTGGATGAAGCACTGGGTGAAAGGAGGCTATTATTATTACCATAACCTGCGAACCAGAGAGGGACGTTGGGATGAACCCTCAGGATTTGTGCAGAATAATACCCAGCTCTCCCGGGAGGAGATACAGGTAGTAGAATAACATGTGCTTATTGTCTCCCTGAAAAGAGCAAATTCTTTATAGTTGCTCACCTGAGTAATTCTCCCCAGTATTATCCTAAGAGTTAAAGCTTAAGTCCAAATAGAATTATTGGCTAGAAGATAATGCTGTTTAAAAATAACTAAAACAAATAATTTGCTGCCACATCTTCCTCTCATTTGTGCCTTTTTGAGTGTGCCTCCATGCCCTTTTGCTTTTGCCATTATGCTATACACATGCTTTGCACCCTTTCTACTGGGGAGTTGCAGATTTTTATAGACTATGTATTTCACCTTGGCTCCGTTTTTCAGGAAATTCCTTCTCTCAGAAGAAAATATATAGAGGAGCCACTTCAACAAATTCACCATAACTTTGAGCTCAGGCTCATGATCCAAATGTATATTGAGGGATAATTTTAGGATATTTTGTGCATGATATAGCAAGTTAACTTACCATCTTGATTTTGTCTCCACTGCCTCTTCCTCCATAACACTAATTCAGAGCTCTATCTCTGGAGTCACTGCTGCATACAACAGAGAGCAGCTCTGGCTTGCTAATGAGAACCTGATTACCAAGCTGCAGGCTTGCTGCCGTGGGTACCTTGTTCGCCAGGAATTCAACTCCAGAATGAATTTCTTGAAGAAGCAAGTCCCTGCAATCACTTGTATCCAGGTAGTGAAATCTTATGTCTCTGTCCATGGATGATGTCTTCTGTGTCCATACTACATATACTGTGATACTATTATTATTTATTTATGTGAATTATAGTAGTGCCTAGAAACCAGAGTCTCATTGTTTTGGGTGCTACAAACAGTACAAACATCTAATAGAAAGACAGCCCCTGCCCTGAAAAGTTTATGTTGCTTATCCATTTTCATGTGAAACTAGCAAAATCCTCCTCAGGCAGAGCTGCAGGGAGAGGAATGTATCAGAGAAGACGTTCTAGTGGTTTATTGTTTGGTCAGCCATTGATGTTTGTTTTGGGGACAGGAGTATTCCAGGTGCTTTGTGTTGAAGAATTTATCTCATGAACTGCTCAGTAATGTACACTGGGACTGTGCTATATCTGAAGTATATTAGAGCTGTTGAATCATCTCCATCTCTTGTGGGCCTTCTGTCCCTTCAGTGGGGATGCACTCTGACATAATTGTATCCTGGGACCTGCTTTCTGTCTCTGAAAGAATGTGCTTGTTCCATTTTTTATTAGCTTATTTCAAGCTGGTGATATCTGGAAAGTGACTTTCTTAGAAGTTGTGAGTGGACAAGTGGGGGAACTGCACCAGAAATAAAGGGAAGGTTTGTGAATACTGGGTGGCAACATCAGACCTACCAGCGTAGGGATAGCAGAAAGTCTGAGAGAGTAAATTGTACGCGTACATTTTATAAAATCCCAACGTGGACCTGATTGTCTCATGAAGATAACCCCTCTCACTGGAAAAGGGGAAAGAGTTGAGGGCAGGGAAGGTAGCCTGATTGGCAGGAGAAGAAGCTGGAGGAAGTCTTAGGGTATGTCTATACTAAAAAATAAAGTCAACCTATATTAGGTTGGCTTCATTGTTGATAAATTCAAAGTAATGCACATTGGAAAAAATAATCCCCACCATGCATATAAAATGATGGGGTCTAAATTGGCTGTTACCACTCAAGAAGGAGATCTTGGAGTCATTGTGGATAGTTCTCTGAAAACATCCACTCAATGTGCAGCAGCGGTCAACAAAGCAAATAGAATGTTGTGAATCATTAAGAACAGGGTAGATAATAAGACAGAAAATATCATATTGCCTCTATATAAACCCATGATCATAGAATATCAGGGTTGGAAGGGACCTCAGGAGGTCATCTAGTCCAACTGCCTGCTCAAAGCAGGACCAATCCCCCACTAAATCATCCCAGCCAGGGCTTTGTCAAACCTGACCTTAAAAACCTCTCAGGAAGAAGATTCCACCACCTCCCTAGGGAACCCATTCCAGTGCTTCACCACCCTCCTAGTGAAAAAGTTTTCTCTAATATCCAACCTAAACCTCCCCCACTGCAACTTGAGACCCTTACTCCAGGTTCTGTCATCAGGTACGAGCTGATGTAAGTAGCAGTGTATGTATAGACGCTTTGTTGCCCTAACTACACTGACATAAGCCCTAGCCTCTCATGGAAGTAGAGTTATTATGTTGGGGTAGTAGGCCACACATAGTCAGGACAAGGCTGTAGTGTACACACTGACATAATTAGGTCGATGTGAGCTGCCTTACATCAATCTATCTGTGTAGTATAGATCAGGCCTTAGAAACTGGCTTCGCCTACCTTGGTAGCTGGCCAAAACTGGAGACTCAGTAAGGAGATTGGGGAAGCAGAGAGCAGACACAAAGGCAGGAGATCTGCGAAAAACTGGGAGCTAGGGAAGACTGGTCAGGACTCTTATGTGGAGTGTTCTTTCTCCTATTCCTGTTGTTATCCTTCTGTCTGAAGCTGATACAACTTGCCCTCTTGTGCTATTTAATTGCAATGTAGATGTTTGAGCTCAGGCTGGACCCTCTGAGGTGGGAGGGTCCCAGGGCTCGACCTGCAGCCTGAGCCCAAATGTCTACACTGCAGTTAACATAGCCCCTCAGCCCAAGCTCTATGAGCCTGAGTATGCTGGCACAGGCCAGCTGCGGATGTCTAACTGCATTGTAGATGTACCCATAGTGCATCTAACATTTTTCATACTTATTAAAAAAAAAAACCCCACCAAATTATGAATCCTCAATTTTATACTTAAACAAAGGCAAACTTGGGAAGATGAATAGTATTAAGAGTATTAAGAATGGTAATGCTTTGCAAAGTAAATTTGTATATGTGTGCGTGTGTGCATTGTCTGGTTTCAGTCTCAGTGGCGTGGCTACAAGCAGCGGAAGGAATACCAAGGTCGCTTGGAGTACCTGCGAGCCCACAAAGACCAAGTAGTGAAGGTACAGTTTCCATGGAAGTGTGTCTACTCATAGTCGTAGAAATTAGAGATGGAAAAGAACTTTTAGGTCATATAGTCTATTCTCAGGAGCCAGGACAGAATCATTCGGTATCATGGATTATGTTCTGTTTCTAGTTCTTTGTACGGTGTGGTTTTAAAAGTCACCAGGGCTTCTTCCTCTTTTCCTGATAGAAAATTCCACTGCCTCACTGATCCCATGGTCAGAAAGATTTTTCTGATGTTCATTCTAAATCCTTCTCTAACTTTACCCCATTCTCCTAATTATATCCCCTCCTTGTGTATGATCCTAAATAATCCCTCTCCCTTCCTGGCATTGATATCCTTCAAATATTTATAGAATATTAGGATTTGCTTCTCTCCTTCCTCATCTGTAATTTAGCCAAAATTTACATATTTAACATCAATTCCTCCAGCTCTCTGATAATTTTTGTTGCATTTCTATAAATTCTTGCTAATTCCTCAATGTTTTTGTGGCAATAAGGTTGTTGTGGGACCCTGTAATGAGGAAAGAATTTCTCTCTGAGTGTCTCATTACTACTTCACAGATTCAGTCAATGACCAGGATGTATCAAGCCAGAAAGCGGTACAGAGATCGTCTGCAGTATTTCAGAGACCATGTAAGAGTCTCTCTGCTACACTAGTTTTAATATTTATTTTCTGTATTACACTATGAATGAAATGATGTTGGATTTTTTTTCCTCCTAGATAAATGACATTGTAAAAATCCAGGCCTTTATTCGTGCAAATAAAGCACGAGATGACTACAAAACTCTCAGTAAGTATTGCCAAGGGAATGAGGCTTAGAAACCTGAAGAGTCAGTATTTCCATGGCACAGTGCTAATGTAGTCTGTATCACTGTAGACCATTTAGAAGAGTAGTAGTATGGGAGGTATTTGGGGTGGTATTGGTAGGGGAGAGTGTAAGGTTGGGGAACACTGTGGGTGAGAAATTTTAAATCCAGACATTGCTGTAGCTACTGATGGATAGAACTACAGCTTCTCAATTAACCTGCATCACAAATTGGCCTAGATTTGATATTTGTGTGACTCTTTCATTTGTTGCTGGTTATGCTCATGTTTTGTCAAAAAATAAGTAATTCCAAATCTTGCTAGAAGCTGTTTATATCGTGTGGTGCTAAATTTGTCAGGTGATAAACAGATATTTCATATGCTGTTAAAATGTGTATTCATTGGTTTCTCTTGCTCTTTGCCTGATACTTCATTTCTTTTTAGTCAGTGCTGAAGACCCGCCTATGGCTGTAGTCCGGAAATTTGTCCACTTACTGGATCAGAGTGACCAAGATTTTCAGGAAGAGCTTGACCTAATGAAGCTGCGTGAGGAGGTTGTGACCCTAATTCGATCCAATCAGCAACTGGAAAATGACCTCAATCTGATGGACATCAAAATTGGACTGCTTGTGAAAAACAAAATCACATTGCAGGTATGAAGCACGCTAATAGGGAAAGCCAAAGTACAGAGTCAGGGATATAGACCAGATAGTGGAGGGAACCAGCCGCCCCCCGGCAAGCTCTTAACTGTTCTAGACAGCTCTACTAATTGAACAGTCAGTCCCACTGTGGGGAAGGAAGTGCATGTGAAACAGAGGGCCTCTGTGCGATGGTCAAGGCAAGTAGAAGTTGATGGGGATTCAGAAGGACAAGTGAGTGGTTGTAGCATGTCTGAAAGAAGGAAAGGAAAGAAAAGAAATGCTTCAGAGATAGCCAAGCAAGAAGAAAGAGATGATGCAGGGGGCCTTCTGAGGTGGCTACCTGAGAGAGAGGTTTGTTATAGAAGGTGGTGATTGTTGAAAGCAAAAATATTACTGCTGTGCCCCTTTGATGCCATAGTCTCTTAAATAATAATTAATGTGCCCAGCACAGTATAGAACAGAGACATAGTCACTGCCCCAGTAGTATACAGTCTAAATCAGGCAAAAATCACTTTGCTCTGTGGATCAGACACATGATAAGCCAAGGGAAGGTTGTACTGTAAATTGTGGCAAGTATCCTAGGAGGTTTGTTGTTGAAATGTTTCACAGAGAGGATAGAATTGTCTAGAGACAATTGAATGACTAGAACTCCTGAATTCTAATCTGGTTCTGGTTTGCTGAGGGGCTTTGGTAAACTTGCTTAATAGCTCAGTGGTTTGAGCGTTGGTCTGCTAAACCCATGGTTGTGAGTTCAATCCTTGAGGGGGCCATTTAGGGAACTGAGGTAAAAATCTTTCGGGGGATTGGTCCTGCTTTGAGCAGGGGGTTGGACTAGATGATCTCCTGAGGTCCCTTCCAACCCTGATATTCTATTATTCTGATTCTCTGTGCCTCAGTGTCCCCATCTCTAAAATGGTTATAACAGTAATACATACATACATTGCATACAATCCATGCAAGAAACCTCGATGCCAACTCTGCCCACATATCTGCACCAGCGACACCATCACAGGACCTAATCAGATCAGCCACACCATCACCGGTTCATTCACCTCACGTCCCCAATGTAATATATGCCAAGCAATGCCTTCTGCTTATACATCGGCCCAAACTGGACAGGGCCTATGGAAAAGGATAAATGGACACAAATCAGATATTAGGAAGGGCAATATACAAAAACCTGTAAGAACACTTCAAACCTCCCTGGTCACACTATAGCAGACCTTAGGTGGCCATCTGCAGCAAAAAAACTTCAGGACCAGCCTTCAAAAGAGAAACTGCTGAGCTTCAGTTCATCTGCAAATTTGACATTAGCAGCTCAGATTAAACAAAAGACTGTGAATGGCTCGCCAACTACAAACCAGTTTCTCCTCCCTTGGTTTTCACACCTCAACTGCTAGAACAGGGCCTCATCCTCCTGATTGAAATAACCTCATTATCTCTTGCTTGCTTGCATATATAATACCTGCCCTGGAAATTCCACTACATGCATCTGACGAAGTGGGTATTCACCCACGAAAGCTCATGCTCACAAAAAGTCTGTTAGTCTATAAGGTGCCACAGGATTCTTTGCTGCTTATACAGATCCAGACTAACATGGCTGCCCCTCTAATACTTGACATACATACATGCATTACACAAGTAAGAATGTTAGGGAATTCAGCCCCTTAACTCCGGCAAGTAAGCAAAATACTTGTATTTTAATTTAAAAAAAATGCACACATCTATCATCTTGGGCACTGTAATGGGTTGGGGACTCATCACCTGGCGCCTCCTGCTGGTGGCTCTGGGAATTAGCTCTGTCCAGTGGAGCGCCCCCTCCTGGTGGTGTCCCGTCCATCCTCTTGCCCTCTGTTGGCATCTCTGGACCCACTTTGCTCCCTGCTTGGCAGCGTCCTTTTCGAGCCCACTGCCCTCCGGCAGTGACCCTTAGTCCATCTGCAGCCCCTTCCGGGGGTCGGTGATCAGCCGTCCTACACCCCAGCCACCATGTCCAACCGCCCTCTGAGTCCAATCCCTCTTGTCAGGGATCTGGCGTAGTATAATAGCCGCTCCCTATGACCAATTGCTGGGTGTACTGAAAGGGGTGAAGGAGGCCCCCAGGCCCCCCCTCTACTCTGGGTCCCAGCCCAGGGACCCTCTAGTGGCAGCCTCACTGTCCTCCTTCTCTCCCCTCCTCTGTCTGTTTCCCTGGGCTGCTTCCCCTACGGCTCCTTGCACCCGCTAGGCCCTTCCTTTCAGGGCCTGCAGCCTGGCAGGCTACGGGCTAGAGCTCCCTAGCCCCCCCTAGCCTGGCCAGCACTGCACTGTCCGCGGTGCTAGTCTGCCACCCTTGGAGACTGACCTTCTCCTCTCTAAGGCCTGAGAAGACTGCCTGATGGTCTAGAAGAGCCTTTGCAGCAACAGTACAGCACGTGTCTTAATCCAGTGTCCCATCACCAGCCGTTGGGGATATTTTGCTACTAACAGTGACAGATTGGCTACATGCCATTGTAGGCAGTCTCATCATACTGCCCCTACATAAACTTAACAAGCTCAGGAGACTGCTAAATGACCTGACACATGGCAGCAGCTGCTGTTATACAAGCTCCTAAATCTTTCCAGCACTATCTGTGATGCTGGCCAAATATTTAACAGCTGACACTGTGTCAGTGTCTCATTGGGACAGGTTAATACTGAGGTGGTGGTTGCTTTGATGGTAATGGCTAGGGACTTAGTTTTGTCTGAATTAATAACCAGACCAATACATGCTGCACTGACAGTTGCCTTCTCAAGCTTATCTATCAACGATATTGAATTGTGGTGACAGAACAAAGCCTTGATGAACTCCCATCGAGATAGGAAACCATGCCATATATCTGCCATTGACTCTAACACAGCTTTCCATTCCATTATAGAGCTCTTCTATCCCTGTCTTCTAGGGACGTTGAGTCACCTCATTAGATTCCATAGACTTGTTCAATGCACTTGAATAAAAGGGCTGGTGTAGTCTATAACAAGTGCTGTGCATGGCATATTAAATTCAACCATCTACTGAAAAAGCTATCTCAAGATAAAGACCTGGTTGATAGTAGAATGACCAGTCTTAAAGCCACACTGAGTACCCCAGCCTTTGCCATGAAGTACATCGTTGATTGGAGATATGAATATTGGAAGCAAAGATTTTCCCTAGGAGTAACAGAATAATACCCAGGTAGTTGCTACATTCTACCTTATTGCCCTTTTTGAACAGATTGCCCCTTCTTCCAGTCATTGGGGATGAGAGTAGTATGCCAGATGGTCTAGAAGAGCCTTTGCAGCGACAGTACAGCACGTGTCTTCAGCAACTCCAGGGTAAAGTTAGAACCCATCATGTCTTCCCAGACTGCAGCTTATGGAGAAGGTGGCTCCTGTCCCTTCTCAAATGGAAGAGGGACTGCAGGTGACAGACAATTGAGGAGCATCTTGAAATGATCTTCCCATTGATACAACTGATACTACAGGCTCTGGTCAATGTTACTGTCCTGATTCTTACTAATCAAGATGGTGCCACCTTCTACTGCAAACACTGTAAAGTTAACTAGAGTATGCTGAGATGGTGCCTGGAGGCAGCCTGTTCTAAACTGACTGCCTAAGACAACCATCAGGGTTCCTTATCTTATTATACAATGACTTGATGGCATTCCAAAGTCAAAACCATTGAGCCTTTGCTTTTGCTCTCAACGACTTGTCTTTGAAGACTCAAATTGCAGCCTTGGGGTCCCCCCAACTCCAACTGCTAGGAGCATCTCCTCACTGATCCATGGATGAAATTTGGAGAGTTGAGGCCCCGGCACTGAGCTGGCAGTGGTCAGCACTGATGATTTGAAACAAAGCCATTCCTCATCAGATGACAGACAGAATGAGACTTCAGTCTCTAATGCTTAAGCAGTTCAGAAGAGAAAGCTGTGTGATAGCTTGGTTGTAATATGAGTCTTTTAATTAAATCAGACAAATTTAGGCTCATTAACTTGGCAGTCTTCTAAATCAGAGGTGCATTTTTATCAGCAGAAGTTGATTGTCAGTGTCCTGTTTAATACCTTTGCAAACTCATACATCTATGACTGTTGACCGATAACAGTTAATGAAAACACTGTCAATAACAGTCCTAATGAAAACATATGAGCAGTACCAGATCGGCTTATGACTGTTTGAGTGATGGAAGAGTCAATCACCTGTCATTGGCAATCGCTAATTCCAGTATTTGCTGTCCATTCCTGTTCTTCTGCCCAGTATCAAATTTCCTGAGAGTACTGGCCCAGGTGTCATTATCCTTTCCTACCTCTGCACTAAAATCACCCAGGATCATGACAACATCTCTTCTCAGAGTTTCATTAAGGATTGAGTGTAGTTACTGGGACAAATTGTCTGCAGTCGCATTGCTGGCCTTGGTGTTGATGGGACCATGCACTGTGATAATGGTAAGATTCCAGTAGCTGATACAGAAGAAGACTCTGATGGTCATTCATTAATCACCCGTCAGTCCTGCAATGCCCATCGGGCACTGGGTGAAAGTATTACAGCCACCTACTTCTGGAGCAACCCATCAAGGCAGCCTGAGAATAAAAACATATAGTCCTTGCTTTCATTTCATCAGTTCCTGGCCAGCGCACTTCAGATAAAGCTCAGATATCAATGTTCAGACTTTTCAACTGCTTGATGAGGAGAACGGCTTTAGCTGTTTCCAATTTTACTTTTTCCGCCAACAAAGAGGATACCAGAATGGCCCTTCTGCAAGTTTTTGTTGGTCCTTTTGGCTTCAGTGGAAGAGAAAAACACTTGGCTGCTTCAGCTGCAAGGACAATTAACCAGATTGTTGCAGTACTCAGCTTCAGTATAAACATCTTCACAATGTGAGCTTACCAACCCTGACCACCCAACTGCTCATCTCATCCCTTGTGCAAAGGAAAGCCTAGGAGAAGAGGCAACATGACCTAAAGGGTCAACATATTAGTGCTATGTTTAACTCATGGGGCAGCGCATTCCACAGTGGAAGGCTCATTGGTCAGAATTCTCTGCCTCCTATCCTTTTGTGATTAAATCAGGGGCTTGTTAGCTTGAATATTTTTGACTTATCTCATCTGGGATGGTAATGCATGAAGAGGGGTGATTTCTGGGGTAATAAAGATCCCCAACCTGTTTAAAGTTTTATTGGTTAAAGCCAACACCTCATATGGCACCCAAAAATAAATGGGAAGAGAGGGCAAATCAAAGCACAGATGTAATATGCTGTATGAGTGAGGTTCTTTGACAGACTATCTACAGCATTCTGCAATAGCAGAAGTTCTGAACAGTTTTAAGATGTAGCCCCCTGAGGAGAGCATGACAATAATCCAGTCTCAGAGTGACAGAGGTCTGGATCATTATGGCCAGGTCCTGCCTTGAAGGAGGTTGAAACCTTGGCCAAGTGTCAGTGATAGAAAGTGCCCTTGTCCACTCAGAACTATGCTGGGGGAATACCCTCCCTCATATTCTGGGGCACTGGGACCCAGGTGATATTTCGTCTCCTCACCCCTTCCGCCAATATTGCCTTGGTGGAAAACTGCAGAAAGGAGACAGCCGGAATCTCCAGCTGGAAATAATAGAAGCATCCAAACCATATCTCTGGACATTCCAAGAAATTTCTATAGTTTTGACTGGACTTTCTTTACCCTGTGCTGCTATTTAGAACATAAGAACGGGCATACTGGATCAGACCAAAGGTCCATCTATCTCAGTATCCTGTTTTCCGACCTTGGCCAATGCCAGGTGCCCCAGAAGGAATGAACAGAACAAATAATCATCAAGTGATCCATTCTCTGTCACTCATTCCCAGCTTGTGGCAAACAGAGGCTAGGGACACCATCTCTGCCCATCCTGGCTGATAGCCATTGATGGACCTATACTCCATGAATTTATCTAGTTCTTTTTTGAACCCAGTTATAGTTTTGGCCTTTACAACATTCTCTGGCAAAGAGTTCCACAGGTTGACTATGCGTGTTGTTAAGAAATACTTCCTTTTGTTTGTTTTAAACCTGCTGCTTATTAATTTTATGTAGTGACCCCTAGTTCTTGTATTATGAGAAGGAGTAAATAACACTTCCTTATTTACTTTCTCCACACCACTCATAATTTTGTAGCCCTCTCTCATATCCCCCCTTAGTTGTCTCTGTTCCAAGTTGAAAAGTCCCAGTCTTACTAATCTGTCCTCATATTTGCTCCAACTCTCTCCCTTCCCCTCCCTCAGTGTCTTCATCTCAACTTCACTCTACACCTGCCCCCCCCATACCCTCTTCTTTCCTTACCTGTCCTCTTCACTGTCTTCTATACTTTTTTCTTCTCAATTAGTTCATCCTCTCCTAAGTAAACCTAGCAAAAAAAATAAAAAAATCGTGGAACTAATGTGAGCATTGTTCCCATCCTATTGTTCGCTTTGCTTGTGTTATACCCCTTCCCCCCGTCTGTCTGGTCTATTTAGATTATAAGCTCTTTGGGGCAGGGAATGTCTACTACTCTGTACAGCTCTAAGCACAGGGTGGCCCCATTTTTATATGTTCCTTAGGCACAACCATAATAAACTTGATCCATAACAAAAAAATCTGGATGTGCAGAAACAGCTGCATATCAGACAGGACCCTGAGGTTGTGAACCTGAATATTGCTGCTTACCTCAGTCCTACCTGGATTGAGTCTATCTGCTAACCAGCATCCAGGACTCTGGGTAAATCAGTAAATTGTACCTGGCAGATTCAATAAAACAGACTTTTGTCTGTAATCCACATATTGAAGACCTCATTCCAAACCAAATCACACTGTGCCCCAGCAGTTTCATGTGCACCTTGAGCCCCACAGTATCCCAACAAGAGTGGGCCCTCAGGGAAGTGAGCAGTCTCTCAACATAACACTCTGTGTCCACTAAGAATGAAACAACTACTCACAGTGATGGTCTATCCCAGCCTGTGGCTGCAATCGAGTGAGGAACACCTCATGGCTAGTTGTATTGAATGCAGCTGATGGATTTAATTAAATCACCATGGGAATGCTATTCTTGATCATTGCTAGCAGGAAATCATCAACTAATTAAACCAGTGCAGTGTCCATAGCACACCCAGGTATAAAGTTATGCACAATTCTCTGTGCAGTATTAATAAATATAGAGATTAAAGGGATACGATTTAAAAAAGTGTCAGTGAGGATTTGGGGGATTTAAGTTAGATTTGAGTCTCTCCCTGTCTTTGCAGGATGTTGTGTCTCATAGTAAGAAACTTACCAAGAAGAACAAGGAGCAGCTGTCTGATATGATGATGCTGAACAAACAGAGGGGAGGTTTGAAGGCTCTAAGCAAAGAGAAGAGGGAGAAGCTGGAAGCATATCAGCACCTGTTCTACTTGCTTCAGGTGAGCAGCTCCCCTAAGGCTTAGAGATTTTGACAGTCTCTGGCCATGGAAACTCCTGTGTCTTAAATCAGTCATCACCTGTGCACTGTGTTTTGGACCCACTATTGCCACCAGTTGTCCTGTCCTTTATGGGAATGAATGCTGAACTTTTTTTTGTTGTTGTTGTAGACTAACCCCACCTACTTGGCCAAGCTGATTTTTCAGATGCCTCAGAACAAATCCACCAAGTTTATGGATTCTGTGATCTTCACTCTATATAACTATGCATCCAATCAGAGGGAAGAATATCTGTTACTTCGGCTTTTCCAGACAGCACTGCAGGAAGAAATCAAGTATGTGCTGTCATGGCCTTGCTATACAGATGGCTTAAAGGGCTGTTGTTATGATGTCATTTATCACCTGATGTCTTCTGCTACACTGTTTATCCCTGTTCATGCTTGAGTCTCCAAATTATTCTTAGACAGAAACTGGTTTTCCCTGAAGTCCAAAGAAATATCTGTTAGCTTGGAGAGGAGCTGTTCAGTAATAGCCATTGAAGAGAAAACAAGCCTCTTTACATTGGGTTTTAGGATGATTTTATTTTAGATTAAAAGCATCTGCTTTTCTGAGGAGGAAAACTGGCTAAATGAATGTGTTTTGGAAAAACATGTAACCACAATGTAAAGTGATTTAAACTGCTGTTGTGCCTAGAGTAGCTCCAGCTTTGTAAGCCAATAAGGAGCTTGGAAAAGGACAGCCAGGAGAACTAAGCACTTGTCTATATGACAAGTTACTGCACAGCAAGCTGGTGTGTGAATCTACAGTTCACCAACTTGCCATGCAGTGCACTGCTATGAGGACACTGTGCTTTGCAGCAGTATACTAAATCACATTGCGGGACTTTTCCTATGCTGTAGCAGTGATCACATAGGATGTTACTGCATGGCAATCTGGTGCACTATAGATTCGCGCTCTGGCTTGCTGCACGGTAACTTGCCGTGTAGACATGTCGTAAGAAACTGAAGTGCAAACTCAGCTTGTCCTGGATTTTCAACAGCTAATGAGAATGCAAGAGCTCAATAAAGCTGCAGTAGTTTATATTCTTATAGGCTGTCAGTTTGTGGACACAGGCTTGGCACATTCTTTGTGGTCATGTTACATCATAGTCCAGTTCCTCTCAGTGCACAGCTGGGGCCTCATTACTGAAAAAGAATATAAACTATCTCTCTGGAGACTTTTCTGTTAATTTGTTGTTTTCATCCTTTCAGTGAGTCATCTTATCACTAAATGTAGTTTTTCTCCTAGTCTTCTATGATGAACTGTCTCTTACAAGGAAAGAATACCATACATATCTTCCCTGCCCCCCTCCAAAACACAATCATTTTCTCTCTCTCTCCCTGCAAAAATGTTTTTAAAGTGTTGTGTTGTTTTTAAAAATGAAATGCAAAATGTGCTGTAACAGCTCTAAGTAATGGTATTCTAGGCACCAGCCAGCTGTGCTACATTTCTTAGATGAAGGTGCTAAATTTTGTGCCCCATGCTGCCTCCTAGCACACCTGAGCCAAGCACTACAAATCTCCTTAATGCACTCTTTGTTGTAACTTGTTTTATTGAAATTTTGTCAAAATCCACCAGCTTTACAAATGAAACTAACATATTTTGCCTTAAGAAGCATGCATCATGAAATGTGAGTGTTGCATAACTGGTAAAACTATTTCTAGTTAGTTTTTTATTCATTTTAATTCTCTTCCAGATCAAAAGTAGATCAGATACATGAGATTGTGACTGGAAATCCCACTGTTATTAAGATGGTGGTAAGTTTCAACCGTGGTGCCCGTGGCCAGAATGCAATGAGGCAGATCCTGGCACCTGTCGTGAAGGAGATCATAGATGACAAATCACTCAACATCAAAACTGATCCTGTGGACATTTACAAATCTTGGGTTAACCAGATGGAGTCGCAAACTGGAGAGGCCAGGTGTGGGAACTCTTACTACTTTGCTTTTTGACTTCTCAGCTGCCTTACATTATCTGCTTTTTGCCTCTCTGGCTTCACTGAGTTTCTCTTCCCAATTTCCACTGGGTTTAAAGAATGTTTGACTCATCAAATCAATTCCTGTTGGGTAGTTGTAAAGGTGATGGAATGTAACCAACAGGCTACCTATCTAAGGTGTCAAGAAAGGCTTTCACCTTTCCTACGGGAGAGGAAATAGACCTTGGCATCTCCTGCTTTAAAGGGTTAATCAGGCATCTAAGGGGTACTTTCTGAGCTATAAGAGACTATGAAGAAAGTTATCAGGAATCAGCTTCTTGTCAGTTTTGGTTGCATAGTGTGCATTTGAAGTAAGATACATACAATAAATGCTGTGGTGTGCAATTCTGTAGTAATTTAGCAGATATCCTTTCTCCTCCCTATCCTGGAATAATGAGGATTCTCTGAGTAAGGAGGTCAGTTACACAAGCACTGTTTGGAGTCTCCATAAGAGTGACCATCTATATTTTGTTAATGGCAAAGGGTTGCAATTCTCTTTGTTAGTACTATTCTTTATGTTTAATTACAATAGCATCCAGATACATAAACAGAATTGGGGACCCCTTTATGTTGGATACTCTTTAAGGCAGTCGTGTTGGTTTTATTTCTCTCAGTGCATATCATTGCATGCATCTAGAACTTGGAATAGGTTCAAATAGAGATTATTTTTAAAAACACATACTGAAAATTTCAAACTGAATGTTGCCAACAGTTAAAGTACTCTGACAGTACAAACTGAGTTTGCTCGCTCAGAAATCCTTACCCTGTCCACAGAGAGAGGTCTTGTAGGATGCTCTGGTAGCCAAAACTGGTTATGTTAAGACTGAGAGTGGGATTAAGTTTCAGAGTTGATGGCCTTCTGCTGGCAACATCCTATAGTGTACCCTCAGACCCTAACATCTAAGGGCTGTCAGCTTAATCACCCCAGTTTCAGTTGAAGACTATAAAGAAACTTCATCTTGTGCAAAACACAGATGCCTGTTTACTCAGCATTGTTTTCCACAGAGAGTATATTATACCTGTTCCCCAGAGACTGCCCAACTTTCCAGTTTGTATCCAAGCCTTGAGCAGTTTGGCTGTTGAAATGAGCACTCTGCTTACTTGTCTGGGCTCTGAAGGGGAATTGACTAAAGCACCTCTTCTTGCTCAATCTGCGTGCACGCTCTGCAAAAGGATTCTGCATTATTTTCTCACTATGTCCAAAGAAAGGGAAAGAGAGGGTACTACCAAGAAATCCCCACTCCTTCTGCTACCGAAAGGAAGAGCAGGAGTCCAGTCCTCCTTTGAGTTATTGTCCACATATATTCCTCTGAGTGCACATGTGCCCTATGCACATGAGATCAAATTCTTTTGAACAGCAGTGTCCACTGGGGCTATGTGCTGGGAACTCTTGACTACTGTAGCAGAGGATATAAGAGGTGGGGCAGTCTCCATTGCCTCTCACTTCCTTCTTACCACTCTTGAGATGGAACCTTGCAGTATCCACATCTCTTCAACCTGCAAAAGATTTCTTAGATATTCCATATATTAGATATTCCACATATATTCTTAGATATTCCACATATATTCCATAACTACAGTTGTTAGTTAGTTAGTTAGCAAACCTGTTGGTGATAAATAAATGAATAAATAAAATTTAGATAGACGTACACTGTGGAAATGAAGGATTGATACAGTTTCTCTCCTGAAGTACCCTATCACTTGCCTGTACAAAGCTAGAGACACACACACCCCCTAATCCATGTGGCCAAAATGGCTGAAGCAAAGCTCCAAGATTCAAGATCTGCCCCTCCTATGATTCAGCAGTGGTATGTCTGCCGGAGACTTCAATGCAAGCATCGGTTGACTGACCCCATTTGCTGAGAGACCACTTGCTCCCAGCCTCCTCCAATGCCTCTATGAGCCATCATGTTACGCCAAGCTCAAGGGTACTCACAAGCCCTGTTCTTTGGCAGCTTTCACTTTGAAACAGAACAGAAGCTGTAAGGAGACCCATACTAAGGACCAGGAAAGATGTAGCTCTTGCGCTCCTGATAGGAGGCAGGTCTTCTAAGTCCCTGGCCTGTGTTCTACAGGAGGTGGGATTAGATGATTACAGTGGTCCCTTCTGGCCTTGAAAGATATGAATTTGTGAATCCCTCTGTTCAGAGTTTGACCAACTTCAGATTTGGAGGAAATGGTTGGCTCTCAAATATCCCTGTGTGTCAATGTGCTGCAACTCCAAGCTGTTTAGTTGGCATGAAGGGCATTCTTACTGCTCCTTCAGGGTCTCCAGACTATACCACAGCAATGTACTTGGTGAAACTCTCTGGGTAAGGATAAAAGGGATAAAAAACAAGGGTGATATCATGGTGGGGATCTACAGTAGATCACCTAGCCCGGTAGAAGAGGTGGATGAGGCTTTATTTAAACAACTAATAAAATCATCCAAAGCACAGGACTTGGTGGTGATGGCGGACTTCGACTACCCAGCCATCTGTTTGGCAAAATAATACAGCAGGGCACAGATTATTCAAGCAGTTCTTAGAATGTATTGAAGATTTTTTTTTATTTTAGAAGGTGGAGAAAGCAACTAGGGGAGAGACTATTCTAGGTTTGATTTTGACAAATAGGGAGAAACTGTTTGAGAATTTGAAAGTGGAAGGCAGCTTCGGTGAAAGTGATCATGAAATTATAGAGTTCATGATTCTAAGGAGTGACAGGAGGGAAAACAGCAGAAAATGATAATGGTAGACATTAGCAAACTCAGAGAGTTGATAGGTAAGATCCCATGAGAAGCAAGTCTAAGGGGAAAAACAGTTCAAGAGAGTTGGCAGTTTTTCAAAGAGACATCTTCAAGTTAGCAGAGCCTGATGAAATGCATCCTAGAATACTCAAGGAGCTGACTGAGGAGATATCTGAGCCATTAGCAATTATCTTTGAAAATTTATGGAAGATGGGAGAGATTTCAGAGTCCTGGAAGAGGGCAAACATAGTGTCAATCTATAAAAAAGGGGAATAAGGATAACCTGGAGAATTACAGACTAGTCAGCCTAACCTCCGTACCTGGAAAGAGAATGGAGCAAATAATCAAGCGTTCAATCTGCACACACCCAGAAGATAATAAGGTGATTATTAACAGTCAACATGGATTTGTCAAGAACAAATCCTGTCAAACCAACCTAATAGCTTTCTTTAACAGGGTAACAAGCCTTGTGGGTGGCGGGGGGGTGAAGCAGTAGATGTGGTTTATCTTGATTTTAGTAAGGTTTTTGATAGGCTATGTCTACGCTGCACTTTTGTCATTAAAACTTTTGTCGCTCGGAAGTGTGAAAAAAAACAACAAAAGTTTTAATGACGAAAAGCGACAGTGTGGACAGCGCTTTTTCGGCAAGAGATGCTCCCCGGCAATGAAGCTACTGCCCCTCATTGGTGGTAGTTTTATTTTGTCGCTGGGAGAGCTCAGTGTAGACACAGCCATACTGTCTTGAATGACCTTCTCATAAACAAATTGGGGAAATACAGCCTAGATGGAGCTACTGTAAGGTGGGTGCATAATGGGTTGGAAAAATGTTTTCAGAGAGTAGTTATCAGTAGTTCACAGCCAAGCTGGAAGGACACATCAAGTGGGATCCCACAGGGATCAGTCCTGGGTCTGGTTCTGTTCAATATCTTCCTCAATTATTTAGATAATGGCATAGAGAGTACACTTATAAAGTTTGCTGATGATACCAAGCTGGGAGGGGTTGTGCTTTGGAGGACAGAATTAAAATTCAAAATGATCTGGACAAACTGGAGAAATGGCCTGAAGTAAACAGGATGAAATTCAGTAAGGACACATGCAAAGTACTCCATTTAGGAAGGAACAGTCAGTTGCACACATACAAAATGAGAAATGACTGCCTAGGAAGGAATGTTGTGGAAAGGGATCGGGGGGTCACAGTGGACCACAAGTTAAATATGAGTCAGCAGTGTAACACTGTTGCAAAAAAAGCAAACATCATTCTGGATGTATTAGCAGAAGTGTTGTAAGCAAGACACGAGAAGTAATTCTTCCAATCTACTCCATGCTGATAAGGTCTCAGCTGGAGCATAGTGTCTAGTTCTGGGTGTTACGTTTCAGGAAGATGTGGACAAATTGGAGAAAGTCCAGTGGTGAGCAACAAAAATTATTAGAAGTTTAGAAAACATGACCAATAGGGAAAGATTGAAAAAAATTGGGTTTGCTTAGTCTGGAGAAGAGAAGACTCGGGGGACATAACAGTTTAAGTATATGAAAGGTTGTTACAAGGAGGAGGGTAACAAATTGTTAACCTCTGAGGATAGGACAAGAAGCAATGGGCTTAAATTGCAGCAAGGGAGATTTAGTTGGACATTAGGAAAATCTTCCTAACGGTCAGGGTAGTTAAGCTCTGGAACATATTGGCTAGGAAGGTTGTGGAATCTTCATAATTGGAGGTTTTTAAGAACAGATTAGACAAACACCTGTCAGGAGTGGTTTAGTTATTACTTAGTCCTGCTTTGAGTGCAGGCAACTGAACTAGATGACCTGTTTGAGGTCCCTTTCAATCTTACACTTATGTGATTCCATGATTACATCAGCTGGCAAGGAGGGGTCCAATCAGCTGTCCTGTGTCAAGAAGCCATGAGTCTGTGGTCAGAGAATATTCAGCACCAGGTCACCATGATATCTCTCCATCTTCAAGAACCTGGGGGACCAGCTCAGTAGAGACCTTTCTGAGAGCCGCAAGTAGTCCCTCAGGCCTCCGGACAATCTTTTGCCAGTGGGGATACTTGATGATAGTCTTGTTTGCAATGTGCCACAACAATGAATGCCAGAGGTTCTGCTCAGAGGAGGTGGGAGTCCAGGATCCCTCACAGATGCTTTCCTCATCCTATGGGCCCTAGTCCTCATATACACTTTTCCACTGATACCTGTGATCCACAGGGTCCTGCAAAGCTCAGACACATAACTTGGGGACTATCATCCTAATAGCTCCAGCTTGGCCAAACAGTTCTGGTACTCAGACCTGATGATGATGATGCTTTTGGGGCTAATCACTTTACTAATTCTGCCTGGCCTGCTCTCATAGAACAATGTCAAGCTCCTGCATTCAGAGCCAGAGTTGCTGCACTTTACAGCCTGGATGCTGGCTGGCTGATGTCCACCAAGAACTGTTGCTTGACAGCAGTCCTTAACATCTTGCCTCAGAGCAGGAAGCAGTCCATGAGACAAACTGACGAGTTTAAATTAGATGGTTTTCTATTTGGTCTGTACAGCAGCACTTAACACCCATGCAATCATTAATTCCAGGTCTTGACACTTGATGAAGAAACAGAGAGGTGCTTAACATTACCGCACCCCTGACACCCTCAGTTACAGAGGTCACAAGGGCTCCAGTGGTGCAGGCATGGCCCCAACAGACACTGCTATTAAAAAGACGTCAATATCTTGCTCCTGGGGGACAGAGTTGAATCTGTGTGGCCAACACACCCTGCTGTAACTGTAGTATTCTTTGAGATAAGTAACCATATTTTGTTACCAGCCAAGCAAATTAGGGCTAAATGGCAGTTTTCAGTTCAAGTTGATAGTTGGAAACAGGACAGCCAACCACCTTGTTGAAAGGAATGCTCAGGCCTCATTCACTTGTGGGTTTTGTCTAACAGTAAGTTGCCATATGATGTTACACCTGAGCAAGCCCTGGCTCATGAAGAGGTGAGGACACGCCTAGATGCATCCATCAAAAACATGCGGACAGTGACAGACAAGTTCCTGTCAGCCATTGTCAGCTCAGTGGATAAAATCCCGTGAGTACAATGAGTTGCACCGTTGCTTTCTGAAAACTCCTGTTGATTTCATGCTCACAGAGTCTTGCTTGCTGTCTTGTTTCTTTCACAGTTATGGTATGCGCTTCATTGCCAAGGTTCTGAAAGATTCACTACATGAGAAATTTCCTGATGCTGGTGAGGATGAGTTGCTGAAGGTAAGGACTTCAATACCTTTGCCCTCCTCTTGGCAAAGAGTAGTGTGTATGATTGCAAATCAGACCCAGAGCCAGCCTGGCTATTGCAGAGACACATCTGTGTTTCATCCTGCTCCCTGGAATATGTGCATGATCTTTTAGATTTTAGTGCTTTCTCATTAAGGACATAAACTATTCCAGCTGACTTTTGTGTTGTGTGTGAATGTTATTGTGTATGGTACAGGGCTTAGAAGGAGGGATCCTGTCGCTTCTGCCTTGTTTTAATTTCCTTTGGGCATTTGATCCTTCAAGTTTCTTTGACTTGCTGTACGGTTTCTGCCAGTAAGTGAATCTTTGTTTTTACTGAAGCAATCACAGCAAGATCTTTCTTTCTTAAAGAGACAATATCAGGTTAAAAATGTATATTAAAATTCCAATATCCTTACCTGTGTTACTAATAGCACTCCACAGTATTTCAACAGCAGGATATACTACATCACTTTTCACCATTTTTGCCGTTACTGTCTAATTAGTATCACATTCTGGTTGTCATTCAATATTGAATGAATGTGGCAGTGCTTGACTTACAGACATTTAAAATTCCAAAACTCTTTTGCTGAAATTAAAAAATAATAATAATGAAAACATTTTTATTTCCATGAACCCCTTTTTAATTAACAAACTCGAAGTTTAGAGCAGGGATGGGCAACCTTTGGCATGCTGCCTGTCAGGGAAATCCGCTGGCAGGCTGGGACAGTTTGTTTACCTGCAGCATCTACAGGTTCGGCCAATCGCAGCTCCCACTGGCCGCGGTTCGCTGTTCCAGGCAAAGGGGGGCTGCAGGAAGTAGTGCGGGCCAAGGGAAGTGCTGGCCGCCGCTTCCCACAGCCCCCATTAACCTGGAACACCGAACTATGGGCAGTGGGAGCTGCAATTGGCCAAACCTGCAGACGCTGCAGGTAAACAACCCGTCCCAGCCCGTCAGCGGATTTCCCTGACAGGCTGCGTGCCAAAGGTTTCCGATCCCTGGTTTAGAGCATATCGTATCTGATAGTATCTCTTTAAACTGCTCTGTTCCTACTTTATAAAAAAAAAAATCTGAATGCTGTTTTCTTCTCTCTTCTAGTTCTGTGCTTTCCCACACTGAAGCTTCGATTCTAGACTTTCTGTGCAGGTGATTTAACTTTTTTTCCAACTGTAAATTTAGAGAGAAAGCTGCAACTTTCCCTAGGCTTTCATAAACCTGCTCTCTGTAGAAACAATATAGTCGTAAAGATGGCAAAGTCAAAGCTACAGTGGTAGACTTAATGCTCACATACGATTAATAGATGTTTAAGAACAGAAGTAGCCCCATATAACAAAGTTCTCCATTTTTTTTGTTAGTTTGGTCATGTATTAATAAAGAGGGTGTCTCTCAGACACATTTTGTATTCCCAGATTTGCAGCCCTCACTATCTTTAATGATCACACAGCAGCCTGGTGTACCTACAGCAGTTGCTTACATGAAAAAATAATGCCAAGTACTTTTATTTTTAAAAGTTCCACTGGTGTGTCTGACCCCTGAAAGTGGTTCTAATGTAGAAGTGTTAAGCTGGTTACTCCCTGATTTCAGCTGTTTGTTCAGGCATCTAGACTCTTCCATACATCGAAGCACTTGGAATCAGGAGATGATGATGTATGACGACTCCACAACAACCAGAAATGTTCCATGGCTCACCAGAAAGCCACAGAACACACTGTGAGAATACAGCTCCAGGATAGCTAGTGGGGTCTTAACTTCCTTTCCCTGGAATATCTTTGGCTAAATGTCACATGAAGATAGAAGGAAGCCTATTGAGTACATGGACAACATATTTATTAACTGTTGTCTTCTTTTTCTGAAGGTTTTAGCTGTTCTACGTTTAACCTGGTATTGTATAGTAAAAATCTAATTCACCAAGTAGTCCTTCTAGTATCTTCTTTTCTCACTTTTCTGGCATCTAAGCTGAAATGGTTTCTCAATTTTGCTAATTCATGGTTATCTTGAGAGATCTCTATGGAAAATCTCAGTTGATTTCTTCACAAATTATTCTGAAGGGGGTGTGTGAAAATTAGTATATGTTTTTCACCAGTATTACTACTTGTCAGATCTGTCCACTGACTTCCTGTCTTCACCACATTAAATGCAAACTTTGGTCCTTGCCTTCAAGGTTCTCCTCAATTTTACTCCCCCTACTTGTCCCATCTCACCATTCTTTTGTTCTGCCAGTGATGGCATTCACTTTTTTGCTAACTTTTCTTACAAGCACTTTCATGCCTTCTTCCATGCTGCCCTTTATGCATGGAACACCTTCCCCAAATCAGTTTACACAGATCCTTTAAGTGTCACTTCTATTATAATAACCATTTAAAGGGGCAAGGTGGGTGAAGTAATATCTTTTATTGAACCAACTTCCGTTAGTGAGGGAGGCAAGGTTTGGAACAGAAAGTTGATCCAATAAAAGATATTACCTCGCCTATCCTGTCTCTCTAATATCCTGGGACATGGCTACAACAACACTGCATCAATAATGACTATGTAAGCAGCCTATTAGTAACTCATTAATAGCACTTATTCGTATATCTTATTTATAAAATTTTAAAAAAATTATAGCCTACAAATTATACATTTAGTTAAGAATATCTGCAACTTTGCCTTGCTGTTGCTAGTGCCCTTGTGTTCTCCTTCCTGCTTCCATCATGATTAACACCCTATTGCATCTTATTTCTATATAATCTGTAAATTCTTTGGGGACAGGGGCTATCTGCTAGCGTATGTATGCAGAGCACCCAATATAGTAAGGCTTCAGTCCTGAACTGGAGCCTGTGTCTGATGCAAATAATAATAATTTGTAAAAGCAGAGTATATAGAGCCCAACCAGAGCCTGTGTCACTGCCTCTTGACATACTTCTCTCCTCAACTTTTCCCAGATCATTGGCAATTTACTGTATTATCGCTACATGAACCCAGCTATTGTTGCTCCAGATGCATTTGACATCATTGACCTTTCAGCTGGAGGTCAGCTGACTACAGACCAGCGCAGAAACCTTGGTTCCATTGCAAAGATGTTACAACATGCTGCATCCAATAAGATGTTCATGGGAGACAATGCTCACCTAAGCATAATTAATGAATATCTCTCTCAGTCCTATCAGAAATTCAGGTAGGAGATCCCAGCTAATAGGCTGGGAAGTAAGGAGAAGGGCCATATTGCAAATAAATAAAGGTAATTTTTGGGCCACCTGCTGAATTTGAGCTGGTTCAGTCTCTTAAATGTGCAGTCTGTTGAAAATGTCAGTGATTGCATTTGAAGGTCTGGATCTAGGCACCCTGAAGGTGGCAAGAAATGCTGGAACCTCTTCCGTTAATTTGCCATTTCCTTTCTTTTAAAGGAGTGGGTCAGAAGATTGTGCCCTGAATCAGACTTAACTGCCATTACACAAAGCTTTTATTTGTGTTATAGATTATATACTATATACAGCAAATTAGGTTATAAGTATGTTATTAAGGTTTAAAGATCAAGCACTCTAAAGTTAGGAGATGCTACAATTAACATTGCCCTTGTGTGTATTTATTTATGATACTGTCTTGTATTACATGATCATGTACATTTTCCATGTGACCCCTTCAGACCACACTGCCTTATCATATGAGGAAGTAATGAGCACCGTTGGCAGTCAGGAGAACCTGAATTATAATCCTACCTTTACCAGTGATTCACTTTGTGGCATTAGGGAAGTCACTTTGTTGTCCTATTTCAATTTTCCTGCCAATAAAATGAAATAATAATACTCTCCTATCTTGCAGGAGAGTTGTGAAGATAAAATCACTAATATTTATGAAGCACTCTGATATTATGGAAATGAGCACCATAAAGCCCATGAGGAAATTTAATTTATATTCATTACAGGGTTTGGACAGCATAACTAAGGCATGGGACCATACAGTAAATAATCAGTGAGGATAAAAAGAAACGTGCCCTGAATACAGATGTGGTCTAGTGGAAAATAGCATGTGTTCATGTAATTAAAGACTGTATCACAACACAGAAGGAAGATGAAGTAAGACTATTTAATTTTAGCATAGCATTTCCCAACTTTTGAGTGCTTGACTTTGCAACCTTATTAACATTTTTAGTGTATGTAATATCCTAGGTCAGTGGTCCCCGAATTTCGGTGGCATTTTGGCAGATGCTCGACCACTGGCCAGGACACAGGTGCATTTAGATGCCCTCATGGGTGCCATGGTGCCCGCGGGCACCGCATTGGGAACCCCTGTCCTAGGTGGATATTTTTTTAAAGGAAAATGGCGAACACAAATTCTGTTCTCTGTAACTGTGAGGGCCACTCCTATTATGCGTCATCAGCTTGGACCCCTTAATCTGAAGCATGGCACCACAGACTCCCTCTTTCTGTGCAGACATAACTGCACTAGCTGGCTACCAGAACAGTCCATTATCCTATGTGAACCAGCCGTTAGAGGCAGATGAATAATTCCTATGGGGAGATGAATGAGTAGCCCCATTTTACAGACCACATAGCCAAGAACAAATATGTGGCAGGTTTTTTCTGAGAGGCAATGTGACTAAATGGATGGGATTTGGGATTGGCATATTAGAGATTTGGGTTGTGTTGTCAGTTTCAGTAATCTGTCTATTTATGAGGCCTTGCTTAATAAGGGTTATGAAGAGTACAGAATTAATACCAGTCAGAAGAAGTAAGTCTAGAACTTTTGATCTCCTGGCTCCCAGTACAGTACACCTTACTGTAGACAGAAAGGTATTTTGATGGGAGGCATTAGAGGAAGAAAAGAATAGATGATCAATTATTTTTTTGAATGTATCCCCCCAGAGGTTCTATTCTGTGTGTGAAGTACTGAAGTGAGGCACTGGGGCACTGTTTGTGTACAATACTAATGGAATCTTGAGGGGTGTTAGCACAAGCCAAATTCAAGCTGTATTGTGAAATACAGATGAGCAATGATGATTTTCAACAGTTTATAACTCTGCCAAATCTGAACACATTTACAGGTCAATAAAAGGCACCTCCCTGGCCCCAGAACTGTCCCCTGTCAAATTTCAAAGTCTTGCTACACACTGTAGTGGTGTTAAAGCTCTTCAAGAAAGGATTACCATTTTTTATAATGGAAAGTTCTAGACAACTGAAATATAGGGGTCACATTTCCTTCCCCTATAATAATAGTAATAATATCTGATAGAACCAGATTGCCTCTGCTTTTTTCAGTTTCATGACCACAGAATTTCTCTCCCCGTTGGATGTGTAAACAAGGCCACTAGAGACGCAGGGTAGCACCTGTCCAGCAGATACTGGGGAAAACACATTAGCATATCCTATGTACCTTCACATCATGTACTAAAGTTGACCCACAAACACCACGTACCTTCTTCTTCTAGTGATTGTCCCTGTTGTATTCCACTGAAGGGTTTATACATGCGCACCATGCTTCTGGAGCCGAAGATTTTGAAAATAGTGTTTGCTGGTTCATGCATGCACCCTGGCTTGCCTCGTTGTTTCATCTGAGGTGATAAAGAGTGGACTGACAGCATCTCCAGTTCCTTCTCACCACCGCATGGTCCGAGTCAGAACTTTCAGTAGTGTCCTCGTCTCTGAAGCACCTTTAAATACATTGTTGTAAATAGTTCTTAGAATTGTAGAGTTTTATAGTACTTTATAGCTGTTTTATCATAGTTCTTGTAGTTTTAGTGATTAGGGTTTATTTGTCTACCCTCTCCCCTGCCTCCCCCCATACCCTCGCATGGGTGCCGTACTATGCCCAGGACCCCAGGCTTGAAACTCTGTGCCTCCTGCCTGCATTTCTCGGTCAGCAATGAACACCAATGCTGTCTCTACTGCTTGCAAGAAGCCCACATTGCACCCAGGTTTAGTATCGGCTAGTCCTTCCCCAGCTGTACCTGAGAAAGCTGTGCTCTGTGCCTTCAGAAGCACCTTATTGAAGTCTCCATGAAGTCTCCATCGGCCTGAAACAGCGAAGAGTGCACCTCCTGCTACCAAGACTGAATCCAGCACCAGTGGTACCACCATTATGGACCCCATGCTGGAGCCTCCTCAGAAGGTAAGGAAGCATACCCATAAGCATGGGAATAAGTCTTCCTCAAAAACTAAGAATGTGGATGCTTTTTCCACTAGTTCGAGCCATGGATACAGAGTGCACTCTAAACCACGTAGACAGAACAAAAAGTCCCACAAGCAAGGGGATCCGGTGGTCCCAGGTACTGGAACACAGTACCATCAACACTGGTTTCCCATAAGATGCGGGATCTGCCCACTATGGGGAAGTCCACAGCATCACCACTAGTTCCAAGTAAAGAAGAGGGCACCCTGAACACCAGGGAGATTGGGAAAGGCGTTTGAGCTCCAGGATGTCTTTGCTTTAGCAGAACCAGGATCACTCCATTTGTTGGGACCCACTACCTCTAGGGAGACTATTTCTTCCCCTCATGATATGAAACTATTGTGAGACCCCTCACGTCCTGCTTCGATGGTCTGTGCACTCCCACTGGCTTGACTGTACCGCTGATGAAACTAGAGTCGTCTTCTCATCCTCTAATAGGTCGGACACTGGAGAGGGATTATCAGTGTAGTGCCAACCGGACATGTACTTACAAAGGCGGTCCAGATCTTGACAATAACCTCGTCTCCAATCCCCATGGAGCCACTGGTTCCCTATGCCATGGGGACCACTTCAAGACCCTCGGGATCCAGACTGCTGGCTTTATTGGGAGTCCTTGTCCCAATACCCTCCCTCAGAATCTGGCTGATCCACAAGGGAGCCTTCACCTGCCTCCCCATTGAGGGCTCCTTCTAGCAGGCATTTGGATCCATTGCTGAAGGAGGAACCCCTCAGCCCATCTTGGGTGCTACCAGAACTGGAGAGATTCCCCTCCTCTTCACTATATGAAGCAGTGGCTACAGCATCCCCTTTGGCTCCGGACAACTTTAGGCAATTTCAGAAACTGCAAATCCTGCATCTTGGCAAGAGGTTAGACTAGATGACCTTTTCAGTCCCTTCTAACCCTATAGTTCTACTGCATAGAGTTGCAGGGAAACTCCACATTCCCCTAGATGAAATTCAGGATACCCAGCATAAATTCCTCGATATCCATTCCTGAACCAGCCGAAACAGTATGGCACACACCAACCATATGCAGGCCTACCCGCAGAGGGGCATAAAAAATATATTATGCCCTGGCTAAGGGGTCTGAGTTTCTCTTCTCACCCCCCTCTCCCGAACTCACTGGTGGTCCAAGCAGCCAGACAACAACACCTGCGCTCCACACCATCCAACAAAGAGGGGAAGCACTTGGGCCTTTTGGGGTATAAGGTTCTGTCCTCTGCCAGTCTCAAATTCAGGATTTTGAACTATCAGGCCAAATACGATTTCCTGAATTACAGCAGACTGAAGGAATTTGCTGACTGACTCCCACAACAAAACTGGACTCGTTTCCAGGCAATGATTATGAAAGGGAAACTGGTGGCCAGAACAACACTCCAACTGGCGATGGATGCAGCAGAAACCTCTTCCAACGCTATGGTTATGGCTATAGTTATTGGTGGAGAATCATGGCTCCACTCCTCTGATTTCCCTTGGGAGGTGCAAAACACTATTGAATACCTCCCCTTTGATGAGCCCCATCTTTTTAATCAAAAGATGGATGCTTGCCTACGTGCCCTCAAGGACTCCAGACCAACCCTTCACTCTCTGGGTATTTACACCCCTGCTCTGAAGTGCAAGTTCCATCACCCGCCTGATCCCTCCAATTTTACCATCAGCGACCTTATAAGCCACCAAGGAAGTGACACAAGACCCTGAGATCCCACCCTCTGGAACCCCCCCTCACACACTTCCACCTTGCAGCTGCAATCCACAATTAAAAGATATTTCCGAGTCAGCCTCGAGCTGCCAACCACCTTGCCTACCACCTTACAACCATTCTACCTCCTTTGGGGAATCATCTACCACACTCTTTTCAAGCTTGGAGTGTGATAACAGTTGACAAATGGGTGCTGAACATAATCCATCATGGCTATACAATTAAATTCATCATGCTACCTCTTCCAAAGCCCCCCAGTCATTCCTCATGGACCACTCTCTTGACAGCATCCTCACCCAAGAGGTGAACTCCTTAGTGCAACGAGGAATGGTAGAACTCGTTCCCCCAGAATATCAAGGAACTGCGTTCTATTCTGCTTACTTCTTGATACCCAAGAAGAAAGGTGGGTGGAGACCAATTCTGGACCTCTGTCACCTCAACCACTTCATTTGCAAGCCCAAGTTTCATATGGTCACACTGGCAGCAATCATCCCATCCCGAGAAAAAGGCATGTGATTTACAGCTCTTGATATGCAAGACGCTTATTTTCACATCAATATCCATCCGGACCACAGGCTCCTAGCTGCACAGTCCAGACACAAAGCCCAAGTTTCAACTTTCAAGCTGCTTGACCTTTCATCCCTTGAATCTTGTTTTATCTCACCATCAACTCAGTCACAGCATGGGCTTATCTTCCATGTAACAGGTTCCAGACAACTCATAACTCACATCAACAACAACCCTTATGTCCCGGCTAGGACTTGCCTGTCCCTCCTGGGCCACATGCTTTGTGTACATAAGTCACCACCTTTGCTTAGCTCCATCTTCACTGCCTCCAGGTATGTTTACTTGCCCAAACATCACACCATGGACCTCATGTTGACAGTGCTCTCATCCCTCTGGTGGTGGATGGACCCATGTCATGTCTGCACAGGGGTTCCCTTCTTCTCCTCCTCCCCAGACAAGATGATCATTGATGCATCCCTTGTAGGCAGGGGAGCACACATAGGCAATCACATAACACAGGGAGCATGGACTCCTTGGGAATTCAGGAGGCACATCAACATCCTGGAACTCCGAGTTGTAAGAAGAGCATACCAAGCCTTTCTCCCATTCAGCTGTTCCCATCATGTTCTTATCATGTTGGACAACACCACCACTGTTGTCTACATCAACAAACAAGGGCATGAGATCAACTGCTCTATGTGCAGGAGTGGTCAGTCTCTGGAACTGGTGCATCACCCACCATATCCTCTTGTCTGCAGCCTATATCCCAGGGACACACAATGTGATTGTGGACTCACTAAGCAGACAGTTTGCAAATGACTATGAGTGTGAACTCCATGACTCCATACTTTGCGCCATTTTCAACTGATGGAGGATACCTACCAAAGACTTCTTCACCTCCTACATAAACAGCACATTCAACACGAACTGCTACAGGACAGGTCTTGGTCATCACTCTCAGGGCTATGCTCTCATACTCATCTGGTCAGACCAAATCAATTACGCCTTCCCTCCTCTACCTCTACTGCCTCCAGTACTCTATAAAATCAGATGAGACAGAGTGATCGTCATTCTGATCATGCCCTGCTGGCCCTGACAGTTTTCCAACCTCCTATGTATGTCAATCCGTCCACCAGTTCCCCTCCAATCTTCCCTGATCTGCTAGTGCAATGCAACAGTGAAATCAGACATCCCAATCCATAGGCACTCCACCTTAGAGCATGGTATTTGGATGGGAATCTACTCTAGAATGGGCCTGTTCGTCAGCTGTGCAAGACATCCTCTCCTGCAGCAGGAAAGAATCCACTAGACACAGTTACAGGGCCAAGTGGAAATGTTTCACTTCTTGAACCCAACAAAAGGAACTTTGCCCAGAATAGATGGGGATTTCCCTCCTCCTTGACTACCTCCTGTCCTTGAAGGCATCGGGTCTTGCCCTCAGTTCTCTGAAAGTCCATCTAGCAGCCATTAGCGCATTCCACCCTCCTGTGGAAGAGCACTGTCTTTACAGACCTATTAACTGTTTTGGAAGGCCCTCATCAGAACCTTCCCACTCATCCAAACCATCACTCTGCAATGGGATCTGAATATAGTTCTATCTATACTAATGAAATCACCCTTCGAACTGTTGGCATCATGCTCCATGTAATGAGTCACCTTCCTTATTGCTATGACTTCTGCAAGAAGAGTCAGTGAGCTTGGGGCCATGATGATAGACCCTCCCTCGCCTTCACAATATTCCATAAAAATAAAGTCGTCTTGTGCCTGCATCCCAAATTCCTGCCAAAGGTAATCTCCCAGTTTCACATTGATCAATCCATTTACTTACCTGTTTTCTTCCCGAAGCCACACACATTTGCTGAGGAATGACAACTGTACTCCCTGTACAGCCAACCGGTTTTGGCCTTCTACCTGCAAAGGACAAGACTCATCAGAAAGCCCCCCAAACTGTTTGTTGCACTAGCAGAAAGACTTAGGGGTCAGGCAATCTCCATTCAGTAGATTTTGTGTTGCATTACATTTTGCTATCAACTATCTGGGTTGCCTGCCTTCCCCTAGTGGGGTACAGACCTTTTCCTCAAGAGTCCAGACCTCAACCACAGCCTCCCTTTAGGATGTCCTACTCCAGGACATATGTAGAACGGCCATGTGGAGTTCTGTGCACACCTTTGCAACGCACGTCTTAGTACAGGACCTGGCAGCAGATGCCTTCTTCGGCTGGCAGTCGTCTGCATGACTGTTCCATCTTCATCCTTACATCCTCCTCTGACTTAAGTACTGCTTGCTAATCACCTTCAGTGGAATACAGTAGGGATCATTACTCAAAGAAGAATAGGAGGTTACTTACCTTAAACTGGAGGTCCTTTGAGATGTGTGGTCCCTAATGTCATTCCACTTCCTGCCCTCCCTCTCCTCTGCTGTGGATGTGTCTGGTTCAGGGTGGAGAAGGAACTGGAGATACAGTCAGTGTGCTTTGCCCGTTATCGCTTCGAACGAAACCAGAAGGTGAGCCAGAGCACGTGCGTGAATCAAGGGACACTACTTTCAAATTCTCCAGCTCCAGACTTATAGTGTGCATGCATAAACCCCTCAGTGGAATACAGAAATGGACCACACATCTCCAGAGAACCTCCAATTACAGGTAAGTAACCTCCTCTTATTGTACCAAAGTTCCAAAGAACAGCTCTGCTTGAGGAAATAACAGGGAGACAATGCCTTGGTTATGTTAGCACTTGTGATGGCAGGATTGTGTTTGATTCTTTTTTCTTTTTGTCTGAAGACGTTTTTTTCAGGCTGCCTGTGAGGTTCCAGAACTACAGGATAAATTTAATGTTGATGAATATTCTGACTTGGTGACTCTCACTAAACCAGTTATCTATATTTCCATTGGAGAAATCATCAATACACACACTGTAAGTATACACTAATCACATTTCTTTCTTGCAGAATCGCCCTTCTGAACAATCTGTTACTGATTGGTTTAATGTGAATCATTTAACAAATTCAAATGTTGATGATATTGTTAAAAAAAAAAAAAAGGCAATATCTTCTGAACTGTCAGAATGTTGAGGTCAGTAGTTTGTCTACTTATGGCCTTTTTAATATTTTTTTCTTGTGAAGTCATCTGATACTTTAAGTCTTATGTGATGATGCCAGACATTTGCCTGCTAGTATCTTCATTGGGAATCATATGAACTGAGAGTAATTCTCTCCAAAAGAATATCAGCCTAAATAATGAAATTCTTAAATTGGGTGAAACAAGACACAGGAGGAATAGTTAATTATTATTTATATTTGTATTAATCTAGTTGCTTTTAGATCATCAAGATGCGATTGCACCTGAGCACAATGATCCAATTCATGAGCTACTGGATGACCTGGGGGAAGTTCCCACTATTGAGTCCCTGATAGGTGAGCTGCTCTTTTTTTACATGAGGGAGATGTGATGTTCTTCTGAGTAGCTCCAAGTGTGGTTTAAAAAAATTACAATAAAGAATCATCATGGTTAAGGAGGGAATTGGTGCTATACAAACAGCAACCTACAGTGTGCTAGGCTAGGTTATCCCATAGGGCTTTTCTATCTCTGTGGTCTATGAATCTGCGAGGCACTGTATCAAATCCTTTCCTCCAATGCTTTAGTGTAGACATATCAGCCAAAAAAGTCCTTTTGCCATTATAGCTTATTTAATTCAGGGAACTGTTATAAGCTATACTAGCAAAAGAACTGTTTTTTGCCAGTGCAAGCTGCATCTCTACTAACTATACCAACAAACCCTTTTTAGTATGATAAGGCCAAAGAAGCAACAAAGAGCACAAACTGAATTTCTTTTCCTTGGTAGGTCACATTTAAGCTTGTCAGTAGAGAGGCAGGTTGAAATGCAAGATTTATCTCTCTCACACTCTGATTTGTATACCTCTGAGGCACCAGAACTTGAATTTATATGAAATCTTATTTTTTTAGTATCCATTTTCTATCAGTTTGCTGAAGAAGGAGGAATGTTAGGAAATCCTAAATTATGTATGTGCAAGATGAACATGTTTTTAAAACCCATAAATAGACTGTAAAAGGTCCTTTAAAAAATGAATTGATTGTTTTTCTGTACGGTGCTGGAAGGAAGATATTGCAGACCCAAACAGCCCATGACAATGTTTGAATACATTCTAACCTGTGTCACTATCATCACATCTGGCATTGGGAAGTAGGTTCTCTCATTGATAACTCACCTCTCCTTTTTCTACCCCAGGGGAAGGGTCTGGTAACATTAATGACCCCAACAAGGAGATGCTAGCAAAGACTGAAGTTTCTCTTACACTGACTAATAAATTTGATGTTCCTGGCGATGAGAATGCTGAAATGGATGCAAGGACAATCCTGCTGAAGTGAGTGATGGGTAATGGCCAATAGCAGTCGTCGCTTAAATAAGGGGTAGGATATTAATTTTATGGGTTGGACTATGAGGGAAGAAAAAGGCAACCGTGATGTCAGGAAATGAAAGAATAAATGAACCCAAGCCTGTTTAAGTGCACACAGCTTGTACCCAGGGCCCCTAGATTTTGTGGCCATTGAATTTGTTCCAGGAAAACCCCAGTGCGAAAGCATAGTAGTGGAGAATTTAAGGTGTGTCATTTAAAAAAAGTGTCTCTAGTTTTCATGATTATGAAGAAAACCTTCCAAACACAAGCTGAGTGTAACTGATACAGTGAAGTCCGATAGTGTCCGTACAAAGTCTGAAACAAGAACTCTGAAGTGTGTGAATGGCCTTTACTGATCTTGAGTACATTTTAACTCTGAAGCCAATTACGTCAATTTTAACTGTGGACATAGTTAATTAATTCACAGCAGATCATTTTAGCAGAGAATCCCCCATAGATCACTTTTCCAGTTCAGTTCTGTATTACCAATACAAAATTTGTGACACATTGAAAATTTCGGAGAGGGGAAATGTGCAGTATATGTAATACTTAACTCGCATGTTAAATTCAATACAAGAAATTCTGTACTATTGCATTCATTACTTTCATACTGAATTCAGTAAAAACCTTAAGGCAATTCTCTGCTGTGCCTCTCAGGAGGTGCAGGCTGCAGGAGCAGGGAACACAAGTGGTAATTTACAGTGTTTTCCTCACAGCTGTCAATCACCTGCTCTAGCAGTATTGTAAACCCTAAAAGTTAAAATATCATTAGTCAGACCACAAAACGTGAGATTGGCCTCAAAATTATGAGGTTCTTTTAAATAAAAATCACATTTTTAATCCCTTCTTATTCTGAATTTCCCTTTTCCCTCTTAGTATGTGTGATTGTGAGGAGATTGGGGCTAGCTCATTGTCACATATGCACATTGATTGATTTGATTCTAGCTCAGTTTGCTTCTCTAAAATCCATACCTGCCAACTTAAAAAAGTATATTACACAAACTTGTATTAAAGGGCTACCTGATGGTGCAGAGGTTTTCTGCGTTCTCTCAGAATTCTAGTTAATTTTGTTCCCCCATTTATACATCTGTTAATTATGTTGTTGTCATCTTCCCCCGCTCATCAACTCCGCACCCTCACTCTCAAATCAATTTTGTGTCCCCTTTGACCTCACATCTGCCCCATAGCTACCTCAGTCAGTTCATCCAGCCATATCTTTCCCTTCCCTTTTCCCCCTCCCTCAGTAAACCTCTGTTCCTTTTGCAGCAGTGGTGGCTCTTCACTCACAACCCCTCGCAAACTGAAGGGGCATCTTCAGCAAGGATCCCCTTCTCTCCTTTCTCTAGGCCTGATGTTGTAGGAATAGAGAAGAAGAGGGAGGAACAGAGAGAAGCCAGTCCATTTGTAAAAGGGTGGGGGAGGGAGCGGAGCCACCCCCAGCAGCCATCTTTTTTGGCTTCCTCTTCCCTTCTTGTGAAAATGGTGTCCCCTATTTCTCTCCCCTCTTCTTCTACCCAAAAACTTCTGTCAGATCCTGAGAGACAGGAATGAGCTCTGATGCTTGATACAGTAAGTTTGATTGACTTTCTTCCCCAAGAGATGAAGTGGAAAAGGCAGCCAGTCAGAGGGGATTTTCCCCCTCAACAGGTGTGAAAATTAAATTAAGCCTGGAGCTTTTTGCATCATCATGAGACTTCCTGATTCTGGGACCAAAACTGCATTACTTACAATAAAATAGGGAGAGCTGGCAATGTTTCAGTTGCTCCAGTGGCACATACCTATGTTGAGGCTGTGTTGTTGGAGGCATAGTTCTCCCATGGCACCCTGGGAATGGGGGCTGTTTTTATCTCCTTTCAGCTGTCAGAGCAACATAAAGGAGCCTTCATAATGGGCAGAATCTACCACTTTACATAGAGAACTAACTTGAAGCTGCCACAGAATGTCCAGTTCTTCTTCAACTTCGCATCAGCGTGGATCCCACTATAGTTAAGTACGTGCATCATGCATGCAAGAACAGGGCCGCACCTGCACCCTGTGCTGCTTCCTTGTGTTTCCATATGAGGGTATAAAAGGCAGGGCAGCCCCACCCTCCGTTAGTTCCCTCTTACTGCCGGTAACAGCAAGGCAGAACCTGGTGGGATCCTCTCTGTTGATAGCACTCTAGCAAGCTATTTCTGGGGGGTGGGGGGACAGATAGCTCAGTGGTTTGAGCATTGGCCTGCTAAACCCAGGGCTGAGTTCAATCCTTGAGAAGGCCATTTAGGGAACTGGGGTAAAAATCTGTCTGGGGATTGGTCCTGCTTTGAGCAGGGGTGGGACTAGATGACCTCCTGAGGTCCCTCCCAACCCTATGATTCTATGAAAAAATCTCTGAAAATCAATACTTTTACCTAGCTGCAACTTAAAATCTTCGATTTGGACTGAAATCCATCAGACACTCTCTCTTGTTCCAATCTAATTTCCTCTCCTCCCACATACAGATCCCATTTACTTACTGTTGACCTTTTCCCTGACACATACCTGAAGCAGGGACTTTTCCCATCTGGCACTAATTAGATGTATCTTTATTAAAAGCGTTATCACATAGACAAATCCAATTAATATAACTGTCACATAGATTTCACTAGTTAGAAAATAGTGGTCAGCACCAGTATTTCCAGTTCTTTCATACTCTCATATCCAGATGGAATCTTGAATTAGAGTGGACGTGGCTGGCTCCTGTTGAGAATCAGGAAATGATGACCTCCAGGAAGCAATAACTTCCAGTCATAGAGCTGGGCCCTATTTATAATAATTTACACATATGCCCACCAAAGCTTTTTAATAGGCATAAGGGTTGAACCTCTTATGTCCAGCTTTGGGAATGTTAACCCAATATTACTGGGAGGCTTTTCATCTGATAAGCCAATTGGGTAGTTCTGTTTTTAATTCATTAGCATTTATGTCATCTTGTCACCATAGTACCGTGCAGTTACCTTAAGGAAGTCTCTGGCATCTCACCCCAGCTACCAGCAGTCATCTTGTAATGTTCACTGATCTCTCGTAGACATTAGTATCCAAACTCAGCAATTATTTTCAAAACATCAGCGTATTACAACTATAGACACAAACTCAGCAGATTTATTAACAACTTACTTATGCTGATTTATCTTTAAAATATGGCTAACTTATCCTAAAGCCTAATTTGGCTAAGCTAAATATTTTACAGGCCTACACCCGTGGGTTTCCTGCATTTCAGCTTTAAAACCTTACGCTGTCTTTTACCTATTATGAATTAGGTATTAATCTCTTATATCCAGTTTTTATGATAGATGGACTTTATTAGTTACAAGCTACAAGAGGGTCTATGCTATGCTCTAACCTTTAGACAGTCTTCTGGGAGTACCCTTTTAGTGCGCCAGACCCTAAAGGGGGGGTCACACTTTTCCACAAGAGTAGATCATGTGCCTTCATTGCCTCTGAAAATGGGGACATAAACTGGGGCCTTCAGGCTCCAGCATCCCTGTTTCTCACTGTGAATTCTGAACAGAGATTCCACCTGAGGTGGACATTTTACCCCTTCAGCGATCAATGCACGTCAGCAAGTGTCTGCAATGACACTGGCTGCCTTTTCAAAAACAGTAGGTTTTAACAGTCAGCTGGAATACAAAGTTGGGAAGTCCTTAGGTTTAGCATAGAGAAGGAGAGATGCTTCAAGTGGTTGCAGATATGTGTTCCACACAGATGTGTGTCCATCCAGCATACTGAAGCCAGAGAACTTTGCTTAGCAGTACCGCAAGGTGCAGCACTCTCATCCTCAGGCCATTTGTTGCTCCTCTCATGGCTATTTAAGGGCAGCACCGCCTTGACCCCCCTCAGTTCCTTCTCATTGCCTGCAGTTGGAAACAGAGCATTCTACTGTATTTTACCTCACACTCTTTTTGCTGTCCATGAGTTTTCTCCCCTCTTTTTGGTATATAGTTAGTTATTGCTGGTAGTGCCCTTCTGATAGCTTAGTTAGTAGTTGAGTAGTAAGATTTGCCTGGTGTGATGCTGTCATAAATAGATAGGTAAGGTAAGGGTTAAGTTTCTTTTACCTGGAAAGGGTAACCAAACACCTGACCAGAGGACCAATCAGAGAACTGGATTGTTTAAAGTCAGGGCGGGAATTTATATACTCAGTGGCATTTTTTGTTTTCTCGGCTGTGAGTAAACAAAGGTTTCTCCTCTATTTCCCAATTTAATACCAAAATCTGTGAATAACAAGAACCCCTCAGAGCAATTCGCTATGAGGAACTTGGGTTAGTAACGAATAGATGTGATGCTGTGTCTTTTGTTGTTTCTCAGGCTTGAGTTAACAGCTCTCCTAACTGTCTTTCCTACCATCTGTGAGTACAAGGAACCCCAAGCAATTCGGCGTGAGACTTTTGGGTTGTATTTACATGTCTGGGGTCTGACTGCGGTAAATCGAGGCCTACTTTAAAATCAGACTGTTATATTCATATTTTCTATAACAAGAGCTCACTGTTATTTGAGTTCTTAATGCAAGATACTTGTTGTATAATTCTTTCTGTTTTTTATATAAAAACTTTTCTATTTAAAACGGTGAAAGAGGTTTCTTGCTTCCTAGGGAGGCAAAGGGAAGGAACAGCCAGAGCCTGGGGCTTTTCCTATGCTTCTTCAGGGAAAAGCAGGCTACCCGGGAAGTAGAAAAGATCGACCTGTAATCCAGGAGATCTCGCTCCCCACGGGAAGGCAGAGAGCAACGTGAGAAGGCAAGCCAAGCGGGTAAATTTTGCACTCAATTGTCCTGAGGGTAGAGACCTTATCTCTTGGGAACAAGGAACCGGTTCTTGGAAGCCTGGAAGGAGGGGGGAAGGGATTTCTCCCCTGCTTTTAAGCATCCAGGGCTTGGAATCTGGGTGTGCCCCCCCAGAAGGTTGGGGACACCAGAGAAGAAAGGGGGGATCAGGCCCATCAATTTCCTGACTGGTGGCAGCGAGAAATATCCAAGCTGTAGTGGAGCTTTGGGGGAGTTTCAGGGAAGCCCAGATTTTTGGACGCAAAAATGTCCAGGTTGGGACAGGACCAGATTGTGACGCAAAGTTCAGTCTGGGACTGGGAAGCTAATTACCACATGGTGAGCAGCAGTGGGAATTAAAATCCATAAGCCATAGCTTACATTAAGTTTTTTTTTCCTGCTAGGATTGCAGTGAGAAAAGGGTTGGTTTCAAATAGTGTCTAGATGAGAAATTTTTTTTTCTGCTGCTGTACAAGCGTTGCATTTTTTTTCAGTCATTAAGAGACCATTACGATCTTTGTTAAACAATTGAACTCAAGTACCCAGCCGAAGCAATCGCACAGGTGAATAGCAGTTGCTTTGTTTAGGCAGTTTGAACAATCTAATACGAGTCAGCAGTCAAACAGTTCTAGGATCTCAGAAGCAGAAAGCCGGCAAATTCCAGGCAACAACCACCAGAGGGCATCCCACAAAAACAGAACCATGCGTCCGAAAGAAGAAGCAAAAAAGGAAAGACGGCAAAACCCTAGACGACGCAAATAAACATAGAAGACAGCTGAACTAATTAAGGCTAAACAAGAAAGCCCAAGAGGCAAGCACACAGAAGAACAAGAAGCCAAAAAGGCAGATCAGAAGCCCAAAAAGGCAGATCAAAAGACAACTCAAATAACGAGAAGAGTGGCCACCGAAGAACAGAAGAGAAAGAGGTGGTCCACAAAGACAGACAGAACTACAGAGAGAGGCTCACAAACAGGCCTTGGATTAGAACAGGCTAAGCATCCAACCAGCAAATCCTAACCCTTCGCCGCCAGTTGTGCGTCAACCGGCACAGGAAATGTTCCCCAAACTACAAAGCAGGTGAGGAACCAGAACAACCTGTCTGTGCTACCAGAACACCCAGACTGAGGTAGTGGAGCCCCGATTCCCATGTCAACGCTAAACCAGCACAAGCACCTCCAGTCCCAACACCCGGAACTGGAAGACAGCAACAACGCACAGCCAGTCAAACCACATCTTCACCCAAACGCCACACAGGGACCAACAGAGCTGAAACTGGCAGAAGCAACAAACAACCACCAAAGAGGCTCAGGCCGAGCCTGAAAATACCACAGGTGCACCAGCAAGAGCGGTGCAAATCCACGCGAAACAACCCCATCAATCTACATCACTTCCAGAGGGACCGCCAAGTCCCCAGTCATGATACCAAAGAGGCTCAGGCAGAAGCCTTAAAATACCAACCAAAGGTGCACAGCAAGAAGCGGTGCACCAGCGACAGAGAACAACCCCATCATCCTACATCACTTCAGAGGGACCAATCCAGGCCTCAGTCTGAGGATAGAACTGGTGTCACAGCTTCAAGGGAACATTCCAGACTGAAGCAGGAACAAGAAATGACAGCCTTCAAAAAGCTTGGGTGGGCACGGAGCACACCACCGCCTCTTCAGCTCGTCTGAACCGATCCCGTTTGGGTTATAGACCAGGACGTTTTATACAAGGAAATTCTTTCTGGGGTGGGAACGCCAGGAAGAGTGGCACCGCTACACGGTGAAAAATCCCTTCTATCTGGGGGGATGGGCAGAAAGTTGCCCAAGTATGTCATCTGTGAGGTTGTGCCAAACATGGCAAAGCGCTCAAGGATATGGTCCGGGCCTCTCCAGCATTCCCGCAATAATTGGAGTCCCATATTAGCAAGGAGTGGGGATATCTGGGTCTTTTCCAAAGAAGACACGCAGGGGAAAGCAAGTACGTAACGATTTCCGGGACTTGGCCACGTAGCCCATCACGAAAATCAGTACGTTACTGCTTTCCCCGGGGTGTCTCTTGGAAAAGGACCCAGAATATCCCAGCTCCTTGGTGAAATGGGACCTCAAATATGGGGAATGGCTGGAGGGGGCCGGACCAGATCCTGAGGCTTTGCCATGTTTGGCACACCTCACAAGACTGGACAATAACTGGGCAACTTTCTTGCCCATCCCCTCCCAGAGAAGGATTTTCACGGGTACCGCGGCTGCCACTCTTCCTGGGTCACCAAGAAAGATTCCTGTATAAAAGTCCTTGGTCTATAACAAACCGGAATCGGTCAGAACGGCTGAGAGGCGGTGGGTTGCTCCGTGCCGCCACCCAAGCTTTTGGGAGGCGTTCATCTGCTTCCCTGCCTCAGTCGGAACTGTTCCCTGAAGCGGGGACACCAGTTCTTCCTCAGACTGGAGACTTGACTTGTCCCTCTGGAAGTGATGTAGATGATGGGGTTGTTTCTGTCGCTGGTGCACCGCTCTCTGCTGGTGCACCTGGTGGTATTTCAGGCTCGGCCTGAGCCTCTTTGGTATCAGACTGGGGACTTGGGCTTGGTCCCTCTGGAAGTGATGTAGATGATGGGGTTGTTTCTGTCGCTGGTGCACCGCTCTCTGCTGGTGCACCTGGTGGTATTTCAGGCTCGGCCTGAGCCTCTTTGGTATGGTTGGTTGTTGCTTCTGCCAGTTCAGGCTCGTTGGTCCAAAGTTCAGGTCTGGGACTGGGAGGCTAGATTACCACAGATGCCTTTGCCAGGTTTTAAGCATTGTCCTTCCTGTGGGGTACCTATCCCCATATTAGATGCTTGTGCCTGGGAGAGGGGTATATTAAGACAAAGTATTCTATTTGTAAATCCTTTAAAAAGAGAACGTATATGGCTTGAGACTTATGCCTCAAGCAGCACCTTTATAGAGCAACCAATGAGACTGTATCAGTGCTGGGATCCTCCTCAGATCGCCTGGCCCCTTTAAAGATTTTGGTGCCGCCACAAGCCGCTGGTGCACAGCCAGACTCTGACTTTTCTCCAAGAAGAAGAGATCATTCTAGTTCATCTCCTTCCCCAAGAGAGGTCTCAGAAGACTGACTGTCATCACTCCAATTTTGCTCTCAAGTTGATCTCAGTCCAGACTATTTAACTGATGTCTTCCATCTGAACTGGGGATTGGTACTGATGTATGCCATCTTTAAGTAGATGCTGCCATGTATTCCACTTAAGCATGTGCAAGCCCAGCTCATCACAGCCAGATAATTTTGTCTAGTCGTACCTGTAGGAGGTGGTGCTCATGGCCATAATCCCTCCTCATGCTATCTGAGACAGTGTCAACCTGACCCCTCTTGAGTTTGTTTTTACTGCCTGTGGCTGAGGTCAGAGCTCTTTGTGGTTCTTAACCTCACAACACCTCATCCTTTAGCTAGAGTTCTAGCTGTATATAGTTAGTTAGTACCCTTAGCATTAGTGTTAGCTAGTCAGTCTAGTTAAGTGTTTTCCCAGGGTTCAAATATTGTCCGTCATGTGGGTGAGCGATCCCAGACGACTCTCACACAAGCTACTTGCTCTGCATAGGTAAGGCTCACTTCAGAGAGCGGTGTCCATGTGTATATCATTCACAAAACAGACTCTAGTGGCTAGAGCCCTTTGCCTGAAGCAGAACCTTCTTGAGCAAGCCATGAGGCCTGTTTCAGCATTGAGGCTTGTGTTGGATTAGAGGTCGACCTCGATCAGTGGGACTGGCTTGCACTCTGGGACTGGTTCCTCTACAAAGAAGTGAAGAAGCTGCTCTCCATCAAGCGTGCCAAGGAAAAAAAGTCTCATAAGACCAATTGAGACATCTCCAGGTTTCGTGGAGACTCTTTTCCTCTTCCAGGAAGAAGTGTATGGCTATTGTTGGCACACGGGATGAAGCAGGTCCTTTTGACCACTCCCCAGTACTGTGTAAGGATGCAAGAGGCCCATACCATCAACTCCGATTCTGGCCCCGTGTCATCCATTGAGTCTGGTGCCGAAAAGGACAATGCTAGCGGCACTGTTTCCACACTGGCGGCATATCAGGCAGTGGTGGACCTCCTCTGCCTTTCTGTCCTGAGCTCTCCCTTGGTCCAGGATTTCACCAGGGCTATGGCACCCACAGTCTTGCTGTCTGGATGGGCTTCTGAAGCTTTGGGTACATCGGCACCACATCCCAGTGCTCCCTTGCCACAGACTAGAAGTGAGGCTGGTGCCAGCTTGGCACAAGAAACCGCCTCGGCACCAGGAAATTCCCCAGCACTGCTGCACTTCGCACTGCCATTGTTACCGTGGCTGCACTCTCTGCCCTCCACCTTGGCACTGTCAGTTGCTGTGGTACCACTGCTGAGTTTGGTACCAACACCAGTGACAACTGGTTTGTTGTGGTGAACTGCCATTGTAGATACACAGTTCTTCCTTTCAGTCTGTCTTCTTCCCCACCCCACCTCACCCCAGGGTTTTACCATCTATGTGACAGTGTACCTCAGGACGAAAGGAATCCATGTCTTCCCATATCTGCACAACTAGCTACTAAGGTCAAAAAAGTCAGGTCCGGAGAAGACGTTCTTAATCACATACACATTACACTGCTCACTTGGCCATCTGGGTCTCATCTTATACAATATTGGTTATCAACACTGGTACCCCTCAGGAAATCGAGTTCATTGGGACCCTAATAGACTCAGAGAGTGTGTTTTTCCTGATCTGCTATTTTCACATGATTCACCTCCTTTGTCTCTGCAGTCTCAACATTCCACAAAAGTTCAGATGTGCCTGAGGGTCTTGGGCCAGATCTCTGCATGCATGCAGGTTCAATTTGCCAGTTTGCATCTTTGCCCTCTTCAAAAGTGGCTCAAGACACTTGACCATCCAATCTTCACCGCTTAGAAAGGTTGATCCTGGCCTCCTTGCACTAGTGGACAGTTCAGGGGAATGTATGTCAGGGCATTCCCTTCATCTGGCCCTTACCAAGCAGAACTATTTTCACCGATGCCTCCCTGATGGGTTGGGGGAGCACATTTGGGATTGCTGAAAGTTCGTGGTCTGTGGTCAGAGCAGGAAGCCCCATTGCATAACAATGTGCTGGAGCTTCACACCATCTACAATGCCTATCACACTTCTCTAGACCTCATCAGGGGCTTAGTGGGTCACATACTTACCAACAATACTACCATGATGTATTATGTGAACAGGCAAGGAGGAGCACAATCCAGGGTGCTCTGTCAAAAGACAATTATGCTATGGCAGTTCTGCATCGATGAAATCATCATTTCAGTAGCCAGTAATTTGCCTGGAGTCCAGAATCATCTCATGGACCATCTCAGCAATAGTTTTTCTCTGAGTCATGAGTAGTCTCTGAAGTCCAGTGTTCTGCGAGTCATTTTCGTGACTTGGCCCATCTCAATGATTGACCCATTCATTACAAGGGACAGTAGGAAATGCTATCTGTGCTGCAGGCTCCCTGACTGACACCTTCCACCTCAGCTGTCACTCAACTTCCCTATACGCTTTTTCTCCAATCCCAGTCATTCTGCAGGTTATCTTAAAGCTAAAAGCAGATTGGACCAACCTCATCCTCATTGTATCAGCATGGCCAGTGCAGTGTTTGTTTACCAACCTTCTCGTGTTGTCAGTTCAGCATCCTATATCCCTTCCTTTTGATCCCAACATGCTCACACAGAACCATAGTCACATTTTGCATCCTTCGCTTAGTTCCCTTCATCTTACTGCTTGGCTACTCTGTGGTTGAATGAGGAGGGAGAGAAATGTTTGGTGGCTGTTCAACATGTCCTACTCAGTAGTAGAAAATTCTATACCAGAATGTCCTATTAAGCAAAATGTAAGCAGTTTTCTATGTGGACACCTGGCCCATGGATTTCAGCCAATGCTGGCTTGTATCCAGGGCATCCTGGAGTACTTGCTGCATCTTCAGTCATCTGATCTTACCCTTAGTTCGTTGAAGGTGTATCTGGCAGCAGTTGCAGCTTTTCAACCACCCATTCGTGAAAGATTGGTATTTTTCCAATGCCATGGTAGCAGGATTCTTTAAAGGAATTCTTTGTCTCCATCTGCCATGCGGGAAATGGTTCCTTTCCTGGACTTAATGTGATCTTAGCAGTTCTGATGGGACCTCTGTTAGAGCCTTGAGCATCTTGTCCCTTTCCTCTCATGTCAAAAAACTGCATTCCTAGTGGCGATAACATCTGCAAGCAGAGTGCGAGTTGCAGGCTTTCATGGCAGAACCTCCTTATACATAATTCTTCAAAGACAAAGTGATAATGTGGCTGCTCTCAAAATTTTGTCTAATGTGGTTTTTTCCCTAAGCTGCTTTCATCCCTGGAGGCACAGATGTCAAATGATGTCTTGCCTTCTACTTGGACAGAACTAAACTACTTCTTCGAGTGATTGCTCATATCCATTCCAGTAGGTGTACGCGCCGCGCGTGCACGCTCGTCGGAAGACTTTTACCCTAGCAACTCCAGCGGGCCGGCA
>NC_133778.1:0-5691 GCF_003597395.2 Chelonoidis abingdonii
GTATAAGGAGCCCAGGCACCTAACGCAGGCTTTGTGGATCACAAGGCTGGTCCAGTGATTTTCCAAGTGCCTGAAAATTAGCTGTTGCAACGTCTAAATCCCTCTGTGGATCTGGGCCACAGTCCACAGTTCTGTGGAGAACTGGCCATGTTGGATGCTAGAGGGTAAAGGCTGGAGGGGGGCTTCTGCAGGCTAATGTCATTCAGAGAGGTGGTGTTTCTACATCAGTGGAAAAACCCCTGTTGCTGCAGGCTGTATCTACATAACAGGGTTGTGCCGGCATAGACTGTAATGTAGACGTAGTCTGAGGGAGAGCAATGTACAGTGCTCACATGCACCATGGTTTCCTGTACAGCATCCTCACCGAGAGAAGATGGAGCGACTGGCTGAAGCCAAGGAGAGTCCAAGCTGTAGAAACTGGCTAACATGAGGATGGGACATGTCTCTTTGTCCCTAATGACTATTCCCAACTCAGCCCACAGCAGGAGGCAGCTGGGAGAAGGGAAATGCCCGGTTGCTATTAGGGCAGCACTTTTATGGGAACAGGGATGTGAAATTAAACCTGTTATTCCCGGTTCACGCTGGGGGTGCGCAGGAGAATAGGGCCAAATGAAATTTATGCAGCTGCCAAGTGGCCTATGGCATCTGAGAATTCTGCAGCAGCTGTTCCAGAGGGGGTTGGGGGGGACACATCCTGATAGAGCTGGGCTGCTGTGGCTGGGTGTGGTTCTTCACAGGCCCAGGGGTGGGTGGTACCTTTGGGTAGAGATAACACAGAGCTGCTCAGGAAGCCCAAGGGGCCTGGCAGCTCCCAGGGACAGACAGAGCCTGGGGAAACACTGAACCCAGAGACGGACAGTAAGGATTGATCAGCCCCACCCTAACCATCTTCTTCATTCAGGCTCTGAGCCAGCACAGATCCCCACCCGTTTGTGCAGGAGCGGGTGTGGGCAGAGCCCAGGGCTGCCTCAGGAGCGATTTCCAGCCACCACGGAAAGTCCCTCACCCCCCTGAGGGAGTTTTAATGACCAATTCTTGAGTTTTCGTGAAAGGTCTGGGTGGCTCAGGGCTGGTGCTGAAGGCAACTGCTGGGGGAGGGGATCAGGGTCCAATCACTGCTGTGCTGGTCAGGGCAGCAGCAGTTCTAAGAGAGCAGGGATTGAGGGGAGGGCTGGGCCGTGTCCACAGAGTCGCTGGGGCTGAACCAATAGGCTGGATTGTGATAAATCCCATGATCCCCTTCCCCAGCAGGAGGAGGAAGGGGAGCAAATAGCCCTTATGGGACCATGTCCCTTATGCTCAGTTCAGACAGACACTCCCAACCAGAGACTCCTGCAACATTCCTCTCTGCCCAGCACCCTGCCCCCTCCATCCATCACTGTGTGCCCTGACCCTCTGCCCGTCCCCTGCCCTCAGCCCTCTGCACAGTGCCCCTGCTTCCTCGCACAGTACCCCTCTACTGCCCCTCCGTCAGCAGCCATTGTCATGCAAGACACCACCACAGACCAATGAGATGATCCATGGAGCCTCCCTCACCCTCCCATGCACACACACATACACACACACACACACCACACACTCCCACCATAAAAAAATCAAACTTTGGTATCGCAAAATTCCTTGTCAGTTTCCATAAAGGACATGTCTGCATGTGGTCCACAGCTGTTCACGTGTTTGTCTTATTTCTGTTCTGGTTGCTAAATATGGTTCATGCCCCCCACAACGTAGTTCATTCAATTATCATTACTTTTAAACATATTTTGTGTGCTCTATAACATTCTTATATTACTATGTGACTGTCATTAGTATCTTTGATACTGAAGTTTTGCTTTTTTAATAGCAGAAGTTTTTCCGGGATCCTGTGATTCGCTGACTGATTTCCTGGTTGCCCATCTTGTGGTCCAGGGATATTTGTGACAGAAGTCCCGTCACACCTTGCTACCTGCACCTGTTCCGAGAGCACTCTGAAATGGGTAGATGCAGCCCCTCCTGTCACAATTGCTACACGTGTGAAATCTCTATTTTAAAGCGACACAAATGAAAGTAAGTAAGATCTAAGCCTGGGGCAGCCCCAAGGGCCACCATGGCTGTAGGGAGGGAGGTCAGCAGGACCAGGACCTGTCCTGAGCCTGGGGACCAGCAGCAGGAACAGCAAACCTCAAACCACATACACTAATGAGAGCTAGAGCACTACGAGGGGAGACAGGAAACGCACAGACTCTGGTGTAAATCAGGAATAACCTATTAGAGTCACTGTGACCCCTAAATTCTTTCCAGAGTCACTGCTTTCAGGATACAGCCCGCCCCCTGCCACATTCTGTCGTATGTCCACATTGCTTGTTCCTAAATGCAGAACTTTCATTTGTCTCTATTAAAAACATTTTGTTGCAGGAGGGCAGGGTTTGCACTTCTGGAGGAATCGAGCCTCCTTCCCTCCCCTGTACTTATGCAGGAACACGGGGCCTTGTCCTCTGGGTTGTCTGAGTCTCTCTCAGTGCTCTTACGCATAGCCTTCTCTCTGCCTCCATATATTTACGGATTTGGGGCCCTGACCTTCTAGTGTTCAATCAATCTCCTCTCCTCGCTACACCTTCAAGTCAAAGTTGTGCAGCCTTCTGGGTGTCTGAGCTCTCTCCAGTCCCTCAGTGGCTGGATGTGAAGAGTCCTGTCCCTCATAGAGATCAGAGCCCTCTCTCTGCCCCAGGTTAGCCAGCAGCTGGGAATCCTGGAAGCTAAGAACAGACATGCTGGAGCAGCATCATGATCACACTGCTGAGGTCTGATCTACACTAGAAATCCACATGCAAGGTCAGAATGAGCTCTCCCTACATCTTGAGATGAGCGGGGAAAACTGTTAAGGAAGACCGTTTATTATGATATGCCTAGTAACTTAGTTGCCCTCGTGTGCCAAGAGGAGTCGCCTGGTTCTGCAGGCAGCACTGGCCAAGAAGAAGGCGGTCGCAGGAATCAGCAGGAGAATCACTCCACCCCAGGGTGCCTGTTGTCGAAACCTCCCCGCCCAGAGGTGAATCACCACTCACCCACGGAAAAGACATGTTAAGACAATGTATGAACAGTGAAAATTATTTACTGAGGGATGAGAGAGGAAAACAACAAGGGGAACTATAGGGGGAGCAGTAGAGGCCAGGGCTGCATGTCCAAAGCAGGCCCAGCGGGCCCCGGGGAGCACGAGTTCACGACGGGCAGACCTTGAGTAATGGGTCTGCACACAGAGTTCAGAGGCCTGATGCAAAGTTCCAGTCCGTGGTGAGACCTGGGTGCTCCTGGTCATCTTTGGCGGCAGTAATTCTCCCCAGCAAACCCCTCCGGTGCCCTTCGTGCACTCTCTGCAAAGCCACACGGAGTGACCACCTCCCTCTAACTATCTAGCAACTCTCTCCTTGTTCCGCAGTGCAGGAGTCACAAGCCCAGTACTCCACAGCCCGCAGCAAGTCTGGTGGCAGCCTGATACTGAGTCGCAGCTCCTAGCCTGTCTGTCTCTGGCCCAGTGCTCCTCCTGTCTCTGTCCTGGGCTGTCCCCGATCAGCCACGCTCCTTCCAGGCCGTCGGCAGTTCTCCCTGCTTCACCTTCTCCAGGGCCTGCTGACTGCCTCCCTCCACTCCTGGAGCCCAGCGGCTGCCCGCCCCCCCCGGTTTCCCTGCTGTGTTTCTTTATTCTTTCCCTCCCACCTGGGGAAACAGATTAAAGGGGGCATCAGTTCCTAAACCCCAACAGGGTTACACCTACAGTGCGTGCCTCAGCAGAGGAACTGCTTTTGCCAAATGATCACTTTGCACTTGGTGTGGGTTACACAACACTCAGTATGAATACAGGACATAGAGAATGTCACTCCCCCTTAGCCTTATTTCATTAGCAAAGCAGCAGCAGAACTGTGCTTAGCTTGCCCTGACGGAGTGAGTCCCCACTGAACTCACTTGGCTAAGTGAGATGCCAAATCCGCAGTGAAAGGAGACGGGTGGGTAAAGGTGTTCTTAGGACATGTTCACTGTGCAGCGTAGAGGCACCTTTGAGTTAAACCAGGCTCATTGACACGAGAGAAATAGGTGGGAAGCGCCACCAGTCTGTCCACACTAATCAACCACATGCGCACTGGCATAACCACCATTTGACAGCCATTAGCAGGCGGCAGGAGCAGTGCTTATGGGCAGCTATCTCACAGAGCACTTTTCCCATTCTGCAGCTGTGCTTGTGGAAAGAGGTGGAGGAGGCATTCTAGGTCATGTTCCCCAATGTCGTGATGCATTGGTTCGCATCCAGAATCTCTGTGTTTCCGTCCACATTTGGCGCGCATCTTTCAATGGTTTTGTGCAGCATGCTCTGTTCTCCTTTCAAGTTTGTGGAACTGGAGCCCAAAGTGGCTGAGGAATAGCTGACGAGTCTCACCAGCACATCGCATTTGGCAATCGAAGGTTACTCCTTAAAGTCCAACTGACACTGAGGACTTTCACGATATCGACTTGCGTAACGCTATGACACGAGATTGCTGTGCATCACGGACATGCTCAAACTGTGAAGCTACGTTGTTGGCTTGGAAAACAGCACTGAGTGGTGGATCACATTGCTGATAGCACCACTTCTGCAGACGGCAGAGCAGCTCTTAATCTTGTGTCCTTGCGCGCAGGTGGGATGAGCTCCTCATACAGTCCAATGAAAAGTGGCTTTCTCATGCCAAGTGTTCTGGTAGCCACTGCTGAGATCAATCCCAGACTTGCAGGATGAAGTGACTCACACTTCAGTGCTTGTTTCCTGAGTCTCAAAAGTGTCGTTCGCTAGTGGTGACATGTCCACGAAGCATCTTGTGTTGTATGCGTTACTCAAATCGATATATCATCGGAATACTCCTGTCAGCTGGATTTATACAGGTTTGCTATTCGTCACAGTCACCTTCTTCAGGTGATGTTTGGATCCTCTTCACAAACAGTGGGTACTGGATGTTTACATCAGCTGCTCTTTATATAAGGCCTGTCTACACTAGGGAAGGGATTATATAAGATACGCAACTTCAGCTAACAGAAAGCGTAACTGAAGTCGGACATATCTTAGATCCGATCTTAGATTGACTTCTTTGCATCACTCACAGCAGATTCACTGGCTGCCGCTCTCCCGTGACTCTGCGTTTCACCTCTCGCCTTGGTGATTTCGGAGTTGCGGGGTGTGCGTTCGGGATCGATGTACGCGTCTGATGAGACGCAATACATTGATCCCTGATTAGTCTTGATCACTACCCGCCAATTGGAGGTAGTTGTAGACATACCCTTATACTTTGTTTCTTAGTTGGGTGGATGCTTTTGGGGTTCAGGTCCCAGTTTGCCCTCCTTGGATCATCATTGCAGGATTTACTGGATTTCTCCATTTCCTTCACTCTTGCTCTGTAATTAGGCCTATCTGCCGACTAACGTTCTATCTCTTATTTGCAACACACCATACCTCCATTCACACACAAACACTGTCCATTCTTTCCCAAGCAATGAGAGAAACAGCACAGGGGCTTCTAAACAGAACATCACTATTTTGAAGCAGATTCCATTTCATTATTACTACTTTGTTCTAAAGACAAATACGCTAGTTTAATAAATCTAACTCTAATGGAGTTTGAGGAATTTCGTCAGGACTTGGGCTGTTTGGTACCCACACACCATGTGTTCTGAGGTCATTCTGGCAGGAGCATT
>NC_133778.1:5791-15500 GCF_003597395.2 Chelonoidis abingdonii
TGTAGCAAAACAGTTTTCTGCTACTCTTGATAGCAAACGCTTATGTTTCGGATGAAATCTGTATTCTTTCCAGTGAATATGTTTTCCACTGCACTTTCTCTCTGCACAGTAGTTTCTTGTGCTAAAAAAAGGACCTCGGTTATCCATAGTTCCTTGAAAAATCAAGTATGGAGATAAAGAGAGTCTCATTGCTGGAACACTCATCTAAGCAAAACATAATGTTATTAGTTAGAAATGCTTTTCCATTGAACGCTAATAACGCTGACTTGGTTCTCCTAGGGAAAAACAACTTGTTCAGGAAAAATATCTCTTTTCTCAGAAAGGTGATATTCTGTAGCAATAAAGTTTCCTGCTGCTCTTGATAGCAAACGCTTATGTTTCCGAAGAAATCTGTATTCTTCTCAGTGAATAGGTTTTCCTCTATGCTTTTTCTCTGCACAGTAGTTTCTTGTACTAAAAAGGACCTCGGTTATCCATAGTTACTTAAAAAAAAAACCCAAGCTTGGGAAGAAACGGGGTCTGATTGTTAGAACACACATCGAAGCAAAACATGCTATTACTAAGAAATGCTTTTCCATTGAATACTAATAATGTTGACTTGGTTCTCCTAGCAGAAAAACAACTTGTAAATATCTCTTTTCTCTGAAAAGACAGTGTTCTGTAGCAATAAAGTTTGCTGACGCTCTGGATACTAAACGATTATGTTTCCGAAGAAATCTGTATTCCTTCCAGTGAATACGTTTTCCTCTACGCTTTCTCTCGGCACAAGAATTTCTCGTTCTGTTGAAAAAGAAAAAGGAACTTGTTAAACGCTATTTACATGGAAAGTCATTTTGGGGAGAAAAAGGATCAACTATGGCAGTTAAAAAATCTTTTTTTCTCTGAAAGGAAATTGACTTCTCATAAAAAGAAAATCTTAAAAGAAATAAATTCTTGTGCCACTAGAAAGCCGAAGGAAAAAAGGTTTCGTTCGAAGGAAAACAGATTTCACTGAAATTGACCCTGTTTTTGAGCAAAATAATGACTACTTTAGGGACTGAAAAACAGCTTTTGAAACATAAAGGAACTATTTTCTTCCAAAGTTGGTGCACTCTTAGTAAAACATTTTCAACTGTATTATTTCTCATTGGAAAAGCCTTTTTAATTGGAAAAAATGAATGTTTTATTAATAAGCTTCGTGAAAAGAGTGATGGAATAGGGATTTGCCAAGAAAAATAGAGTTTTTACAAATTCCTTTTTCTTTGAAAACCTCAAAATTATCAATTTTTGCTCTGATCTAGGCAAACTATTGCTTGAGAAACCCCTTTTTAACGCCAGTTTTCATCGCAAAGTTGTCTATGCACCTAAAAATCGCTCTCATTTGGCTTTAGGTTAGGGCTCTTATGATTACGGCTTCCTGCCCTAGACTTAGGATTGGTGTGGGTATGTTATTTAAAGGGTAGGCTTTAGGAAGTGCGGGCCCAATTCGAACATTTTTTTGCGAGGCTCTGGCAGGGATGACTAAAAAAAAAAAAATGTAAAAAAAAGCTTCATTTTTCATGCATTATTTACTTTCCATAACTATATAAACATAAAATTATATATTATGTACATTGTGTCAATATCTGTTGATTGGTTTTAATGACCTCCGTTTCACATGTGTGGGTCCAGCTGCTCCCTGCCCCCCTCATTGAAGCAGGTGTGCAGGGTTACTTCCCTGGGACCTGCAGGGCACCATGTGGTCTGGGGCTGGTTGGAGGCAGGGTAGGGGCTGACAGGAGGTAGGCGCCTGGCTGCAGGCACAGCAAAGGATGGCGGGCTGTCTGGAGACAGGGGTGTGTGGGCGCGGGCTGGCTTCAGGCAGGGCCACAGGGAGGTGTGGTAGGGTTGGCAGGGCTGAGACACAGCTGCACTCAGGTTTTGCCACCCCAAACAAAATAAAATTTGGCTGCCCCACCCCAGCCCTAGGCCCTTCCCACACCCGCTGCTGCCCCAGCCCAGAGTCTCCCCTGCCATTCCTGCACCCCTGCTGCCCCACCTCTGGGCCTCCCCCTTTCCACACCTGTTGCGCCCCATCCCTGGCTCTTCCCCCCAACCGCACCCCCTGGCATCCATGCTGGCTCACACACACCCCGTGCTGCCCTCGCTCTTGGCCCCCCCTTTCCCCACCAGTGCCCCAGCCCCTGCCACCCCAGCCCTGGGCTCTTCCCCCCTCCCCCACCTGCACCCCTTTTTCTGTCCAGCCCTGAGTCATCGGTGACTTGCTCCAGGGCAGCTCATTCAGCAGGAATTTTGGATGTGCACAGACACAGACAGGACTGGTTCCCATATGGTTACAGAACTGCAGTAGAGTGGAACAATTTTCAGCTTGTGTGATTGGGAGATATTCTGGATGCATATTATAAGACTGTCCTCCATAAATGAGGAAAGTTGAGGTGCCTTTATTATTCTTCCTTTCCACTCTTTGTTTCTATGGGATGCAATGCGATATCACTGTCTTTCCTTTAAACAACTTAAAAAAAAAAGCACCGGCTGTTGAAAATAGCAATTTCAGTCCTAAAAACCACTGGGAAGCATTTCTTGCTCAATTTTATCTACTTTTTCTACAGCAATTACAGTGGATTCAGTATATTTGATTTGGGAGAAATGAATAAGTAACAGCTGCCCAAATTGAGCTTGAGCATCCTGACTTTTGAGCTGTTCAAATCTGGAAGGCAGGTGCTAGATTCCCTTTCTGAATATTAGCTAATCTGGAAAGGAAAGTCAAGTTCTGCTTCCATGGCTCAGTAATGGAAATCCTCCTAAGTGCCTGGTACTGTCCTAAAGCTGCCCAGGTCCATAGTAGCGCCTCCCGTCCCTTACTAGGCTTCAGATAGAGTGGGGGCACTGTCCATTTAGTCCACCCAATTCCTTCTTTGGGGCCTGCAGAGTGAGGTCACACCAGTCATCCTAAGCCAGTCGGGGATGTTTTCTGAAGGGGATATCTGGGCCAAAGCCTTCTACTTCTTGGGCACACTTGTTTCTCCCATTCACAGTGCCACCCACTCTAGCAGTGAGCTCAAGCTGCAGCCTAAGCTTTTAGCTAGCCATACTCCCTCCACCTTTCCTGTTGGTAGTGGCCAAGGGAATGCTGGGAAATGTATTCTTTCCCTGCCCCAGGGCTGGTTCTATAGCAGGGGTAACCAAGGGTTTGCTACACTTGCAGCTGTACAGCACTGGGAGTTAAAGCTGTCTTCATACAGTTGTTGTAGGAAAGCGCTGCAGTGTGCCACACTGACAGCACCAGCTCTGCAGATTGGCCACATTTGCAGTATTGGAGCGGTGTTGGAGTGGTGCATTATGGGCAGCCATCCCAGCATTCAAGTGGCTGCAACATGCTTTTCAAAAAAGTGGGTGGTTGGAGTGTGACAGGAGCGTGGGGAGAGAGAGAGAGTGGATTTTTGGAGCGGACACAGTGTCAGCTCCCTGCCTTGCAAATTCCGACCACTTCCCAAACCCCCTCTCATTCCTCTTAAATGCAAATAGCTTCACGACCAGATAAGCAGCTGCCTCGAGGACCCCCCTCCCACCCGGCTGTTTCCTCCTCAAGCCAAACACTAGCTGTGGACATTGCCTGCTTGCCTCTGCCTTCAGCAAACAGTAGCTGTGTTTGTTTTTTAGATAAGCAGCTCCGGGAGCCGGTTCACAACAAAACAACAGAGGCATCATAACAAAACAAAGAGAGTTCTTCGTTAAAAGCATTATGGAAAATTTCAGAGTCAGTTACAGCATAGTAAGATTAATCGCTGTTTACACTGGCACCCCAGCACTGCAGCACCAGCGCTGTTGTCTTTATTCCTCTCGTCTATGTGGAGCACAACCAGTGCTGTAGCCAGGAGATACAGCACTGTATGTGCCTTGCCAGTGGGATGGGGAGTAAGTTGCAGTGCTGTAAGCCACTACCAGCGCTGCAACTCTCCAATGTAGCAACAAGCGCCAAGGAACTGCAGCTTCCAGGGCATGTGATCAGGGCACTATGCTTCTCAGCCCCAGGCTCGATCCCTGCTAGCTGCTGCCTCTGTAAATGGGCTGCTCCAAGCAGCTGCTTACTTTGCTGGTGCCTAGAAGCCGTCGCTTGCTGGACAGAGGGTGCGGGACTGGCTGGCTTCAGGCAGGGGGTGCAGCAGGGGGTGTGCAGGGTTGGCTGTGGCAGGGGGTGCAGGGCTGGCTGCAGGCAGCGGGGCGAGGCTGGTGCGGGCAGGGCAGAGGGTGCGCAGAGGCAGCTAGGTCCCAGCCCTTTAATAGCCCCCAAGCCCCCCGCTATTCCGGGTTCTGGGGCTGTTTAAAGGGCCTGCGGCACCCCTGCTTCTATCCCGCCCTGACCATTTAAATAGCCACGGGAGCCCTGGGGAAGCTGGGGTCCGGCGGCTATTTAAAGGACTGGGTGCAGAGGCAGCTGGAGCCCCCAGCCCTTTAAATTACCCCTGGAGCCCCTGCTACGCAGGCTCTGGGGCTATTTAAAGGGCCCAGAGCTCCAGCCGCGAGAGCGGGGCTGCAGGGCAGGCTTGCCACGCTCTGTCTGGGCCCGCGGGGCTTGCTGCGCTTTGACCAGAGCTCTGGCTGGGACGGGGCGGCGACTGAAGACCCCTCGCGCGAAGTGCTGCCGAAGCTCAGAGCACCTGTCCAGTGAGTTCAAGCCCACATATTTTTTTACGTGTTTTTTTTTTTTTTTTTTTCAGTCATCCCTGCTAGGGGCTGTCAAAACTGTTCGAATTGGGCCCCCCACACTTCCTAAAGCTGGTCCTGCTGCAGGGAATACATCACATCTCTCTATGTGAGACAGATGCATGTAATCTATCATTCTCCATAGAGACAGAAAGATAGTCATGTACCTTTAGTTGATATTTTCTCACTGTTCTGATACTCTGGATAGTATTAAAATGGAAAAAGTCAAGGATGGTTATGAAGGAGATTAGAGAGATATAATGTCAGACAGTAAACAGCATGAAGTTTGAGAGTTCACTTAAATAGCTGAAAGCTAAGAAATAAAATGATGACATAGACTGACAAAGCACCAGGTTTAATTTTTAAAGCAAATTTTATTTATTTTGTACTGATGCCCAGGCACATTTCCGTCTATGCAGAGCCATTCCCTTCTCTGGTGACAATGAATACACGATGTCAAGTAACACAGAGACTGAAACAATGTTAATGTCAGCTTTTGCCTTTTGGTCCCGCTCCCCCCCCGCTGGAGCCCCGCAACCCTGTGGCCCCGCTCCCCAGGCTGGAGGGCGGCAAGTTCCGCCGGCTCCCCTACACTGGCCAGACCAGCAAACCTCGCTCCTGATCCCCCGCCAAAGACCCGCAATCCTGGGGTCCCGCTCCCCAGGCAAGCGCGGCAAGTCCTGTGGCCCGCTACCTCGGCCAGATCCCAACCACCCCACGGCCCCGCTCTCCTGGCCGGGCCCCAAGGCCCTGCTACCCCGGCAAGAGGCCCGCAACCCCGCTCTCTTGGCCAGAGCCCCGCAACCAGCCAATCCCGCTCCCCAGCCGGGAGGTGGCAGTCCCGTGGCCCGCTACACCAGCCAGACCCCCGCAACTCCACAGCCCTGCTCTCCTGGCCAGAGGCCTGCAACCCCGAGGTCGTGCGCCCCTGGCTGAGAGCGGTAACTCCCTTGCCCCGCTCTCCCGGCCAGAGCCCCAAAACCTTGGGGTCCTGCTCCCAGGCCGAGCGTGGCAAGTCCCGGGCCCTGCTACCCGGCTAGCGCCCGCAACCCCACAGCCCTGCTCTCCTGGCTGAGCCCCAAGCCCAGCTACCCCGGCAAGAGCCGCAACCCCGGATCCCCGTCTCCCGGCCCAGTGTGGCAACTCCCGCGGCCCCGGTATCCCAGCCAGAGCCCCGCGGGTCCTGCTGTCCCGGCCGGGCTCCGCACCCTGGAGCCCCACTCCTTCGGCCAGAGCCCCTCAACCCTGCAGCCCCAGACTCCCACCCCGAGAGTGGCAAGTTCTGGTTGCGGCTCCCGCACCAGAGCCCCGCAACCCTACGGTCCTGCTATCACCACTGAGCACGGAAATCCGGAGAGTACTGCCCCTCACACTGGTTAAAGCAGTAAAAGAGTTACCTTTCCTAGCTAAGTAGATTCTAACCACGTACATCACTCTCAACTCATAGAAATTGCCGTTTGGAGGCGACCTCAGGACCTCCATTTAGTCCAATCGCTACTCACAGAGCAGGACCAGCCCCACCTGAATGGTCTGTGCCAGGGCTTTGTCACTGCGAACCTTAAAAACCTGTAAGGATGGATATTACTGCACTTCCTAGAGAAACACCATCCAGATCAATGTTTTTTGATATCCAACCTAATAAACCCTAATTTGTCCCTTAAGCTTCAATTAATAACTTCCCCTAGCATTTAATTTACATTTCTTGAATAATATATGCAAAGATCACAAGCTCGCTTGGTAAGTGTTAGGGGTTTTTTTTGATGCCCCATTGTTAACTACGTGAAACCTTCATGCAAGTTGTGTTTGTTCCTAGGTAGTTCCCAAACATTTTGGGAGTTCATCTCTCCCTGGAGCTGTTGACATCTGTGTTGCTCCAAGTTGTCTCCTCTGTGGCCATGTTTACGTACGGTGGAAAAACACCCCACTACTATTTAAACACTTTTTCATCTTTCAGAGCAGGAGAAGATAGAGCTGTGATGTAAATGCAAAATATGCAAGAGAAAAGCAACATCAGGTCTGCAGCAAAGACATTTATCAGTCTAACTAAATCGCTCAGCGGTGTGCAAATCCCCTAGGCCCTTGTGAAGACAATGCTACGTCGACGGAAGAGCATCTTTTCCGAATGTAGCTACCGCCGCTTGCATCAGTGGACTAATAAAGTTGATGGGAAAGCTCTCGCCTGCTGGCTTACAGTAGCTGCTATCGAAGTGCTACACCAGTGCAACTGCACGAGCATCAGCTTAGCTGTGTTCCGTTAACGTCAGACAGAAAGCCATCGATCAGGTCTCAACAGTCATGTAGCCCTTCAGTCTGCATTTGGAGCCCGACGCACTCATTGCCTCACTGCTTCCCGTCATTGCTACAGCATGAAAGTCCTTATTCCTCACAAGGCACCAGTTTGTGAGTCACAAGGAAAGGAATGTCCTTTGAAGACTTTTTGCCACTCTCTCCTTACCTCATGAAACTTTGGATCGAAAGAGTCACAGATTCATAAATTCATAGACTCTAGGACTGGAAGGGACCTTGAGAGGTCATCGAATCCAGTCCCCTGCCCTCATGCAGGACCAAATACTGTCTAGACCATCCCTGTAGACATTTATCTAACCTACTCTTAAATATCTCCAGAGATGGAGATTCCACAACCTCTCTAGGCAATTTATTCCAGTGTTTAACTACCCTGACAGTAGGAACTTTTTCCTAATTGTCCACCTAAATCTCCTTGCTGCAGTTTAAGCCCATTGCTTCTTGTTCTATCATTAGAGGCTAAGGTGAACAAGTTTTCTCCCTCCTCCTGATACACCCTTTTAGATACCTGAAAACTGCTATCATGTCCCCTCTCAGTCTTCCTTTTTCCAAACTAAACAAACCCAATTCTTTCAGCCTTCCTTCATAGGTCATGTTTCTCAAGACCTTAATCATTCTTGTTGCTCTTCTATGGACCCTCTCCAATTTCTCCACATCTTTCTGAAATGCGGTGCCAGAACTGGACACAATACTCCAGTTGAGGCCTAACCAGTGCGAGTAGAGCGGAAGAATGACTTCTCGTGTCTTGTTTACAACACACCTGTTAATTCATCCCAGAATCACGTTTGCTTTTTTGCAACAGTATCACACTGTTGACTCATATTTAGCTTGTGGTCCACTATGACCCCTAGATCTCTTTCGCCATACTCCTTCCTTGACAGTCTCTTCCCAGTCTGTATGTGTGAAACTGATTGTTCCTTCCTAAGTGGAGCACTTTGCATTTGTCTTTATTGAATTTCATCCGGTTACTTCAGACCATTTCTCCAATTTGTCCAGATCATTTTGAATTTTGACCCTGTCCTCCAAAGCAGTTTCAATCCCTCCCAGTTTGGTATCGTCCGCAAACTTAATAAGCCACTTTCTATGCCAACATCTAAGTCATCGATGAAGTTATTGAACAGAGCCGGTCCCAAAACAGACCCCTGCGGAACCCCACTTGTTATACTTTCCAGCAGGATTGGGGCCATTAATAACTACTCTCTGAGTACGGTTATCCAGCCAGTTATGCACCCACCTTATAGTAGCCCATCTAATTGTATTTGCTAGTTTATCGATAAGAATATCATGCGAGACTGTATCAAATGCCTTACTAAAGTTAGGTATACCCAATCTGCCGCTTCTCCCTATCCACAAAGCTCGTTATCCTATCAAAGAAAGCTATCAGATTTGTGACACGATTTTCTTTACAAATCATGCTGGCTCTTTCCTATCCCTTACCACCTTCCAAGTGTTTGCAGATGATTTCTTTAATTACTTGCTCCATTATCTTCCCTGCACAGAAGTTAAACTAACTGGTCTGTGTTTTCTTGGGTTGTTTTTATTTCCCTTTTATAGATGGGCACTATATTGCCCTTTTCCAGTCTTCTGGAATCTCTCCCGTCTCCCATGACTTTCAAAGATAATGCTAGAGGCTCAGTACCTCCTCTATTAACTCCTTGAGTATTCTAGGATGCATTTCATCAGGCCCGGTGACTTGCAGGCATCTAACTTTTCTAAGTGATTTTAACTTGCTCTTTTTTTATTTTAGCTTCTGAACCTACCGCCTTCCCATAAGCATTCACTTGTTAGACATTCCTTCAGACTTGTCAGTGAAGAGCCGAAACAAAGAAGTCATTAAGCATCTCTGCCATTTCCAAGTTTCCTATTACTGTTTGATGGAAGAGAATTAGTCACCACCTATCCAGGCATTCTTGGGACTGTAATGTTTAACTGAACTAGGAAGTGGAGTAGACAAACTACGTTCCTCGAGTCATTCGTCACCCTAGCTTCTTCTGTAGCATATCAGAGGTACCCAGCGCTTGGTAAAGAATTAAAGCTCTCGCTTAACAATTTTGCTTGGAAAGCATGCAACCTTACATGCTTTCACAGAGGAAGAGCACATGTTCCATGATTTCAGCCACATCCTGCAGAGAAATTGCTTTCTTTCATACAACTACTCTGGTGCCCATTTCTGCTTCCACGCTTGCTCACTCCAGCCAAACCACACCCTGAGCTCCTCCTGTTTTCCTGCCATCTGTGCTGAGCGGTAGTGGCTGTATTGCCCCCGCCCCCACAATCAGTGCTACCTCTACTTCTCTCTCGTAGCAGTGGAAAAGGGCCTTCTTCTCTTAGAACCAGTGCTCGTAATTCCAACCTGTCTTGCCATAGCTGCTTTTGTCTGGAGTGGGATCAATTGTTGAAAGGCTTTTGTGTGAGGAGGTGGGGCAGAGACCAGAATCTTGGCCATTTACACTGGTGAACAGCACCCTTTGTTTCTACGTCTGTTGTAGGCGCTCACCATCCAGCATGGGGACAAACACATGATGCAAGCTGAGAATGTCCTTGATGTGCCATGCACTCATTGGCCGTGTTGCATCTTTTTAGTGGAAGGTCACGCAGCAGACACAGCATACCATAGTGAAGATGGCCTTAAGTGGCCTCCATTGATGGGTAAAGGGAACTCAGTGCCACAGAAGAATCCTGAGGCATGGGGTGAGGAGTTGAAATCTGGCCCTTCACCANG
>NC_133778.1:15600-20669 GCF_003597395.2 Chelonoidis abingdonii
CTCTGTATTAGCAAACAGCAAGGCCTCGGATGTATACGTATCTCTCACTGTTGCAAGATTCCTTGTCCATCAATTTTCATCTGCATACTCTTTCAAATGTGCTTACTAAAACGCTCGACCAGCCATCCATCTGGTGTGGCTATAGGGATGTCCTCAAGGCTTATGCCTAAAAGATTGGTACGAGAGTTGGCACATCAAACAGGAATCATCGTTAGTCCCCGGTCATGTCAAGATCTACGGGTATTCCTACCCGGGAACAGTACTTTGAATGAGTCAGCAGCTGTTCTGAGGGGCAGTGGCTGTCCATAATGGGACTGGCTTCAGGGTACGGGAGGCATAATCTACGATCAAAGCTATTATTCGTGTTCGCAGCACTTTTCTAAGGGGCACACCAGGGTGGACTGCTATTCATTTCAAAAGAAATACCAACTACGGAAGAGGTATGAGGGGTACTACTTGGCATCTGTGGCATGAGCACCAGTATTTTCACCTCTTTGGGTGAAACTCTGGCCAGAAGATCACCACAACCCAATCTGGAGAGTCTTTGTCTTTCCCAGATGCCCTGCTCAGGACACAAATAGGCAAGGTTGCAACCGTCCAGGCGCAGCCTGCGAGGAACAGCCCGCTGACGGAGTATTTCCTTGACTTTGAGGCTCCTCCACCAACAATATATGGTCAATTCTGACCATAACCTCAGGGTGGGCCTTGGGTCTTCAGGAAACCTCCTCTCTTTGGTTCCAACTGTGGCCTGTTCTCAGGCATGCTTAAGTGTGGGGTCTTCATTTTTCTGTCCTGATAAAATCGGCATCTATTCCAGATCTTCCTGGACAGAGGAATCTGTCAACATTAGGGTGTGGGTACTGGGTCCTCGGTGGGTCTAGAGGTCCTTTCTTAGGATCCTCCTGTGATCGCACCCAAATAAGACTGCTCGTGTACCTTGAATCTCATCTTCCTCGCCCCGCGAGGAGGTTCAGAGGGCTTCCTGTAACAGAACAACAGCCAGTCTGCCCCTAGATGCACTGGGTAGGCACGCCATTGGGTTGACCACCAAGGAGTTCGGTCTTCTGTTGCATATTACCAGCATGTATCCAGGACATGGTATCGAATGAAGGCCACTATGATACACGAGACATAAATAGGGTTTTCCGCTTGGTTCGATCAGGCAACAAAAGGTACCCCAAGATGGGGGGGTTAGCTACAACTCTGAATCAATCCGTGCTTTCTTGGAATCGAGCAGCGGGACCCCTAGTTCCCCAAGGTCCCTCTCCCGAACCCAGGAGCTGGTAACCGAGAAATTGACTGTAATTGCAAAGGATTGTAACACTCAGAGCTGGCTGAACAATATCACCACATGCAGACAGGGCTGGTGGGACTAAGCCTGTGAAGTAGACCCATCCCAGCAGGATGTTTTTGCAGTGTCTTACTCGTCACTCTGGAAGTTTGGAACATCTAATTTGAATCCCTTCTATATTATCTGAAAATGGGGACTACCCTGGCTTCGGAAAATGATGGTTGGGGAAGGTGGGGATTGGAGCCGGCGTTATTTGGAATGGCACCACACAGCATTGTCCCTGTCTCATGACCCCAGGTTCCAGACCCACCACCAACCAGCGCCAACCACCACCAAACACATTCAGAGCCTGCCAACGTCCCCATGGCACACATTCACCGCAACCCACAAAGCTGTCCCCCCGGTGCCACCCTCCAAATGCCCACCATGGTATCACTGAGTGACATTTATGACTTGTTCAGAACTAGATGATCTAAAAGCCTTTCTAGTCTTAAAATATTGCGCCATCTTCATGAAATAAGTCAGATCCACTTCACCAGCCAGAGCTGCTGCATGCCTACTTGGGGATACAGAGCAGGCAAAGTAAAGAACATGTCAAGAGATCATCTGACTAACAGAATGAATTCAGTCATCAGGGCCTGATGCCTATTTCACTCCAGGGACTGAAGATTAGTGAAGAAATCCAGAAGCCACTGGCAATAATATTTGCAAATTCATGAAATGACAGAGAATCCAGGAAAATTGGGAAAGTGCTAAATGTAGTACCATCTTTAATGGAGGATAAAGGAGGAGTTGGAACAATAGACCAATCACCTGACCTCAGTCTACAAGCTACTAGCAGCATGTAATAAAACTTAATTTGCGAAATACCAGGCGGAATGATCGCTAGCAGCCAGCATGGATTTATCAACGAACAAGTCATGCCAACCCACTCGCTTTCCTTCTTTGGAACTGGTAACTGTTTGGTGGATAGGGGGAGATGGGGCGATGTGAACTATAGCGTACCTGGACTTCAGCAAGGCTTTTTTGACACAGTCCCACATGAACTTCGCATAAGTCTGGAAAATGCAGGATCACACATTACTATACTTAGTGGATACATAATAGGGTTAACAACCACAAAGAACAGAGTAACTGTGAATGGAATATGTCAGACTGGAGGGCAGTCCTCAAGTGGCTTACAACTGTTCTGAGGTCCGGTGGTGTTAACTCTTTGTTAATAATCTGGAGTTGGATAGAGAGCAGATGTCAATCTGCAGATGACACAAGGCCTGTGGGTGAGTGGGAAGTGAGGGGGTTGCAAGCACTTTGGAGGATAGAGCTAAAAATTCAGAAGTGGTCTTGATACCTTTGGGAGAACTGGGCTGTAGACAACAAAACAAATGTAAGGTGGTAGATACAGGGAAGAAAAACTTGCACATGATTAGAATGGGGGATAACTGTCTGGACAGCGTAGCCCACGCTGAGTAAGGCGGCTGTGAGTTGTGGTGGAGCACAACCTCCATATGAAGTCAGGCAATGTGACCTGTTGGCGAAAAATAAAAGAATGCATTTTAGCTTGTATTAACAGAGGCATAGCTATAAACAAGTCACAAGGAAGTTAGTACTGTCTCTAACTTGGTGCTGATTCAGCTCTGCCTGGAGAACTGTTATCAAGTTTTGGGTATTCCCCAAGTATAAAAAGGCTGTAAGAGAACCGTGGAAAAGATCGCAATCAGGTGAGCAACAAAGATGATCAAGGGATAAATCAAGCCATTGAGCAAAGTCCTTGAAAGACTAGGCATGTTTTAATTGGAAAAGAGTGAGATTAAGGAGGAGACATGATTGCAATCTCTAATACTTAAAAGTCTGCATAGAAAATATGGATGAAAGTTTCAGAGAAAGAGGGGCATGGGTTAAACATACACAGAGCAATAGATTAAATTCAGGAAAAAGAATCAGTTTATTGGAGGTGAGGATGGAACAGACTGCGCTTGGGAGTTGTGGAAGCTCCTTCTGCCACAGGTTTCACCCCACTCTGGACTTTAGATCAGTTAGGACCTGCAATACACCCCTAAACTGAATAACACCCGCTTAGATCAATAGGCTGCCACCATCCAAAATTTTGAGTCATCTGGAAAACTCTGTCTTCCCCCTAAAATCTTCCCCCCCTGGGTAGCCTTAGAGACACCCTCCACCAACTCCTGGTGGAACACTGATCCAAATCCCTTGGATCTTAAACAAGGAAGGATTAAACTCTGTCCTCCCTCCCCTTTTCGCAGCCCACCAATCCTGGATCGAGATCCATCCCTGTGGATCAAACAGGGGGAAAAATCAGTCAGGGTCTAAAAGCAGAGGCTTTATTAAAGAAAGGATGAAAAGTGTAAAGGAGAAAAAACGCTCTGGGAGATAAAGCATACAAGCTGACTCTCACAGACACCAGAGTAATTTAAAAAACACAAGAGGCTGTTTCGCGAGTGGGTCAATCTCTTAGTATACTCCCTCCAAAATACTGATTAATTTCCTAATTGCACAAAGACAAGTTTCAAAGAAATAAATCAAAACCTATTTATTTTCCTTTACTAAAACTTACTACACTCGAGAGAGCACGGCTGGTTCTTTGATCTTTTTCACTCCGGCTGAAACTGAAACTGACTCTAGTCCAAGGAACCACTCCTTCCTTTTGAAACATCTTGTTCCCACACTGTTTCTCCTGGTCAGTGCTGTCCAGCTAGGCTAGGTGAACTTCTTCAACCTTACAGTAAAGAGGTTTCAAAATTAACCCTTTACTATCTGTTTATGACACCTTCCCTGGAGGTTTTCAAAAGGAGCCTAGACAGCCATCTGTCTTGGATGGTTTAGACATAACAAATGCCACATCTTGGCAGGGGCTTAGACCAGATGACTCTTGTGGTTGCTTCTCACCCTATGATTCTATGATTCCATGCTTAAAGTTAAGCAAGTCCACGAGCATTTGAAGGACTTAGTGCCTGTATCCTGTTAGCAATATAGAATCCTCAGCAGTTTCAGATAGTTCTCTTCTATCTTCATAATAAAAATATTTTAGATTCTCTTAAAATCTCTGTTTCATGTGGTCCTTGGACCATAAACTGTTTTTGCAAACTCAGCCTAGGCCTCTTTCCCCTTGTAACCACTAGAAGGAATATGTGTTATTGCGACACATTTCTAATTTTCAACAAGATCATAATTTGTATAGTGTCCATGTGCCTAACTTCTAGAAAGGAAGACCCGTGAGCCCAGCCCTAACACTGCATACCAATCTTTGCACATAGTTAGCATGCTTCAATGTGCAAATGGATAATCAAGGGCCCCTTGCAGGTTGCACACACAATCCTGCTGTAGAATTCAGAACGATAACAGACAAGGACCCCCAAAACAGAGAGACAAAGCAGGCTGCTCCCTAAGACAGTTTTTAATAATCACTTGAGATATATTTAGCATGCAGGAATCCTCTTACTAAACAAAATTTAGTCCAGGCTTGATTTCATGTGATACATGAATTAGTCTAACTGGGTTTCCCATTCTTGTGTCATTGCTTTTTACGACACCAGAGAGAGCTGTTTGTATATTATATACTGTTCTCACTGTAAATCCGACCTGACTGAGGACATTAGACACAAATGTGCTTTAATATCCATACAGCAGAAAACAGTCTTAGACTTCTCTTACCTGCAGAGTGTTGTCAGATGCTACCGGTGTGTTGCTCTGCTCTGTTCAATGTTGATATCACTCGGCTGCGTGCTTGTGTTCCCTCTGTGTGCTGTCCCAGCTCTTCAAA
>NC_133778.1:20769-68534 GCF_003597395.2 Chelonoidis abingdonii
GCTGAGCTTAGGAGACAGGTTTACCGACGCCACTGTGTTGGCTCATCAGCAAGAAGAACTAAATAAATGGCCCACAGACTATGACTATGAGTGAGGAACGATTAGGAGATGGTATATTGTATTAGCTTGCTGTCCCTGATATGAACAATAGAACTGGAGTCAGAACAGGAATGTTAAAAAAAATACGCTAACTACAGTTAGCAACTCGCCTGTATAAGAGGGGATTGTTACTCCAAGATGAGGATCGACTCTAGACTGTTTCAAGTGGAGAACAGTATAGAAATGACACGTACACTATCTATGGAAGTAATGTGCTCCGCATGAGTTATTGGCAGAGCTGGGGAGCGGCTACTTAGGTCTGGCATATGTAAGGTCAGCAGCTAAATTATCACTCAGAGGAGGTGGTAGAAGACACATAGAGGAATGGGGTTCCCGAGGCCAGAAAGGTTGGGTAGGAATCTCCTTTCCTGTGTCAGGAGGTTTTAAAGGTCAGGCTTTCCCCACTTTTTTTTTGGCAACCAACTATACCTCCAACCCATTAACTGATCACCCTATTTTTCCAGTGTTGTTTCCCTTGTTATTCTTCTGCCTCACTGACCAGGAAACACGAGCAAAGAGCAAGAGACAAACGTCGAGCCAGTTAATTTGGTTCCCAAACCAAAAGTGACGCGAGTTGCTGACCCTCTCCCTCAGGTCAGGTGATAGGCGTGTACCACTCATCTGCTCGAAAGGGAGCAGAGCGCGCGCAAATCGAAAAGATAGTTACATCGAGACTTAAAAGACACACTACGATAGATATCTCTCACCCTGAAGCTGGGTTCACGACAGAGCGACGTGAGAAGTTGGCTGGGGTGGGCCGAGGAAAAGTAATAATAGGGTTCAGTCGCAGATCACAATAAATTGTGAGACTTCAAATGGTGAGTGGCAAACACTAATAACATTGCCAGTCCTAGACATCAAGCTACCTTCAAAAGTCCATGTTATATCAGGCCTTAAAAATTCATGAGTGGTATTGAAGTTAAAGAATTAAAATAGTAAATCATTACTTGAGCAGGTTTGTGAGTTTTCTTTGTACTAGTAAAATCAATTTTGAGTATACTGTTAGGTTACTAGTCGCATGGTGAACATTTTCAATTTTTTCTCACAACACATAAGGGCTAGAGACATTTAATGTATATAAACAAAACAACACATCGCTTGATGCACCTTTCTGTCACATAACATCAGGAACACTGGCTTTTAGAGGCATTATATGCTGTGGAGATAAGATGCCAGACCAACACTCCTCTCTAATATCGTCGGAGCGCACTATCTTCAGCTAATGCTGACCGCGCAAGAGCTCCAGAATTCGCGCAACAACTCTACAGTTTACAATCATAATTATTGTCTTCGAACAAACCCTTGTATGTCTAGAGATGTGTTAAGGGTGTCCAGCTCTTCACCTCAGTCATCCCATAAGCTTCTATCAAGAGCACAACCACTCTAACTCGCAAACCCTCCATCTAATCATGGCCACCTGAAACATTGGTACGAAACAACCTCTCTGGTCAGACCGAACCAGATCCTGGGGGTCATGCATCCACATGTCGTTGAGTGTACTGGCCATGAGAAATGGCGTACTGTGAACAGTAGACCAGCCTCCCCCAAACAGATAAACCACCTCTCACTACTAGAGGGATATAGGTCTTCACCATTGTCACTAATCGACACTCTCATATTGCATCTCACTGTCACACGCATCACCCTTTCTCTCACTTGCCTGGTCTTGACCATATCTGCTCTTCTCTAGAGTTTCTTTGGAAACACAGCCACGAGGTGCGCACAGCTATTTATATCTTGGTGAGCTCCGAGCCCCTACGCGCGGCGATGCAGCTGGCAATCTGAAGACAATTTGAGCATGCCCACCATACATCACCCATCTCTACAGCTGTTTGGAGCCATCCCGCAACCACAGAGCTTCCTGGTCTACATTTGATGTCGCTCCTCTATCTAGATACAAATATAATAGCATTGATTCTTGCTCTTGACATTACAAGGCATTTCGTATATGACATATGCTCCTAGCCAACTTCCTACTCCTTCTGTCATATGGACTGAATTCCCGGTGACTCCCGAAACTGGCACTCTTGAGCGTGCATCCAGAACCAGAATGCAACGCGTGGGGCTCGCAATCCACTACGAACAACAACAAGTAGTCAGGGAAGACTCGAGAAAGAGAAAACCCTAGAGAGAAATACGCATGCGACCGATGGATTCAGATTAGAAGGGCGCAAGCTCAGGAGCACAAAAGAGTGACAATTGTCTGGTGTGAGTGGCACTCCTTCGCTAAAAAAAAGTTGCAATGAGACTATAAAGCAATATTATATTCTCCAGATGGGGCACTCCCAAGGCAGATGTCGACGTGCCACACATAGGCTTGTGCCGCTTTGGCAACCTCGTTAAGCCGAGAGGCAGCTTTATCTCTATTCACGATGCGGGCGAGTACTCCTCAAGGGGAGCGCTCACAGCGTGAGTCGAGTCGAGCAAGAGACTAAAAATATACAGAGAGCATCGCTCAACACCACATCCCAGAGAGTTTGCGCAAAGTGAGAGAGGAGGGAGGAAATTGTCCATATTAGTTGCGATGGATAGAAGGCACCGTGTGTGAGGATACGAACGTGAGGGGCTAGCAGAGGTCCTCCTTTGTATTGAATGGTGGCTGGCTGGGTGGCTGTCTCTTCAGTCATTCCTCATCGCGCCAGAACAACACGAGCGCGTGGTGACACATTAGCGTGGCAGGACCAGCGGGTGTCAGCGTAAGACGTGTGGCAGAGTGGGGGAGCAATCGTAGGGGGGGGTCTGTTTACCGCACCAGGCTGTAATGGAGGTGAAGAGGACTGGCCGAGATCAGAAGGTGGTCAAGTCTCTTATGCAGACTCACTGACCATCCAGGGAAAAAGGAGATGGAGGTGCCAGGCAAGAATAGCAAATAGTGGATATGTGTGTCTACTGACCTTGTCAGAAAAGCAGACCTTTTGTTGACCTCCTGAGGGGAACTGGATGAGGCATCGAGGGGATCACTCTGGAGATTGCTAGAATAGGAGGAGGGCGAAAGAAGGTATGTACCAGGGGAGTCGAGGGCTTTGGCGCCTGTATTTCTAAGGTGTTCAGAGGTTTGAGTTTTGATGAAGCTGAGGTTTTGACAAGGGGATCACAACTCATCTAAACGCGAAGGGGTCCGAGAGCGGAACTACACAATGCATGAAGAAGTTTTTTCCCCTAGATATTAAGCCGCACTATGGCAGGGCTAGGGTTGCCCATATTTTCCTCGGCCACACCCCGAGCCACTCTCCTGAGCTCTACCCCCAGCACTTGGGGCTGACTCATTGCAGTTTGCCTCCTGTTCACATATTCCTCCATGCCCTGCTAGGGGTCACCACCACTTTTTTGGCAAAACTGTGCGTTTGTCCAGTTTGCTCTTGGTCACTGATCGATCAGTTAATGGGGTAGATTTTGCCAAAAAAGGTGGGGAAGCCTGACCTTTAAAACCTCTCAAGAAGCCGACGACTCTCCCACCACCTTCCCTAGGGAACCATTCCAAAAGTGCTTCACCACTTCTCTGAGTGAAATAGTGTTGCCCTAAATATGCCAACCTAAACCATCCCCCCACTGCGCAACTTGAGACCATTACTCCTTGTTCTGTCAACTGCACCACTGAAAACAGTCTAGATCCATCCTCTTTGGAACCCTCTTTCAGGCAGTTGAAAAGCAGCTAATAAAATCCCCCGCCCGTTCTTCTCTTCTGCAGACTAACAATCCAGTTCCCTCAAGCCTCTCCTCAATAAGTCATCATTGCTCCCACCAGAGGTGGCTCCAGGCCACTAGTGCTCTCCCAAGTGCAGTGTGTCTAGGGGTGGCAAGCACCCACACCATGTGGGGTAGGAAGAGGGTGAATAGGTCTAAACTGTATCCGGGTGCCTTGACGAGTAACCCACCTACACCATGGAGCTGTATGAGCCACAGGGCACCAGTCCTGCTCATACTCTCTAAAACACTCGAGCCTTCAGCGGCCTTTGCCTGCGGAGGGTCCACTGGGTCCTGCGAGCTTTCGTGGCCTAAACCACGAAAGGTTCAACAGGAACCGATGCCTGTAGGTGGAGGAGTCAGATGTCGGGTGACCAAAGAGGTCACTGGAGCGAGTGAACGAAAAGATATTACCAATCCAACTGCAAGCCGATCATGCGCACGGGGTGAAGAGCATGAGTGCATAGGCCCAATACACAAGCCTCGTGAGTTCGAGCAAGCTGAGAGCGGTCGCGCCGAAGCCGAGGGAATCAGTGGACCCTCCAAAAATAAAAGCAATTGGAGAGGAGTAAGACCAAAAAAATGTCTAAAGAAGACCGCCTCCAATAGAGGCTTCAGCCAACCATGAGAATACATTATATTAGATTAGCACAAAAAGAAAAAAAACTCAAAAAAAAAAAACAATCTAAAGGAACTTCATAATATACAATAATAATTATATCCACAACCCACATCCACTATCCAAAACATTGACAAAGTGAGTATGAAGGGCACCCAACAAACTTAGACATAACAAAAAAAAGAGAGCACATACACAAAACAAAAAGATACGGAGAAAAATAGAAAGAGGGAGAGAAATATTAAATACAAAACAGCCCAAAAAACAACGAAAATCAAATGACAGGACATAGCACAACAACATAACATAAATACCAATAAAAAAAAACACCACACAAAAAATAAAAAAAAGAGAGAATATAAAGCACTTTAACTAGACAAAAAATAGAAAGCAAAACATGAGAAAATCGACAATAAAACAATTATACTAGAACATATATATATACATACACATCATACAAAAATCAAATTAATATAATACGTAAGAACTAAAAAAAGCATGCCTAATGATAAAAGAAAAAATATCAGAGGAAATAAAAATCCCAAGCTAAAATATAAAAGTGAGAGGAGAATAAAAATAAAAAAAACCATGATTCTGCACTACCCCGGTGAAGTGGGCTGGCGAAAAGGACTGAGTACAAAAACTCGACAACCCACCTAGAAAAACCATATCCATATAATATACCACTAACAAAAACACAGAAAGGACAAACCAAATACACATAGAACACCAACATTATAAGGAAGAAAAACCAATACACAACCTTACCAAAAACGAATACATAAAAACAATAGAAGGCAGAAGATACTCAAAAGTAAAAAAAAAAACACAAACACAAAAAAGAGCAGAGACACCAAGAGGAATTATCACTAGAGAGAGGACGGAAGGCAACAATCCAAAACAACACAAATACACTACTTAGAATTAGAGAGAAATAGGATCAAAAAAAAACCCAAGAAGATAAGAGAGAGGAGGAGGAAACGAAGAAAATTTCACCACAACTACCAGAGGTACAAATAAACACAAATTTGACACCACTGATAGCACAAACGAAAACAAAAATATATATTATAACACATGAGAAAAACACAATAGGAGAATCAACAAAAATAAATAAAAAATAAAAAAAAAAAAAAAAAAAAAAACCATATAAAAGAGAGACAAAAATAACAGTAAAAAAATTAATTAACAATAAAAAAAAATAAATATATAAAAAAAAGAATAAGAAAAAATGGAAAATGTTTAAAAGGAAAACAATAAACAATATAACGCTGAACACTACTTGTGGCAGAGAACAATTTGAGAGAGAGAGAAAAAACAGTCTCTCATGGAAATGTCCAGGGCAATTAATAAAACAATCTAGTAATCCATAAATAGAAAATAAAAAGGATAACCCACACACAGGCCAATCCACTTCTACAGAAAAGCCACACTGAGACTAGTGACTGCAAGGACGCTGACGAGATTAGGACACAAAACTTGTACGGAGTGAGAATAAAAAGAGCAAACACCAAACAAAAAACAACAAACATCAGAAATTAAAGAAAATAAAAAAAAAAAAAAAAAAACATAAAAGGAAGATACAAAATGAGTAGCAGAGAAACAACATCAAACTTAACTCAACACAGTATATCAACAACAAAAACAAACACACACGCTAATAAAAAAAAACAAATCAGGGATATATAGATAACAAACCACCAAAAAAAAAAAAAAAAACCACTCAAAAAACAAAAAATATCTGAGGCCACGACAGAAGACACTAAAAAGAATTGGGTATGAAAAAGACAAACGATACTACCCTGTGACTAAAAAAGAGAGAGGAAGAGAGGAGAGACCAACACAATAGAGCAAAACAAGGTACCAGCACATACACTCTCAACACCGAGCACTATAGCATAACACAACACACCAAAAAAAAAACAGAAAACTACTGAGCATGCCATCACAAAAGACCACCAGACTCACACAATATGCCAAATCAGCACGAGAACTAAAAAAATGAAACAAAAATGCCCATAAAGGAACACAATAAAAAAAAAAAAAAAAAAGAGAAAGACTAAAACACTGCTTATCCAGACCACAGGACTAGCTATCTACAAATTAAAGACACTCAATCTGAAGAGCAATATATCAAACAGTTGACTACAAAATAAAAAGCTCGCTCCCAAAGGAACACGAGTCATAGACAATAATATCATGAGTGAACTAAAATCTCAGCTCATATCAAAACCTGCTTCCACTGAGGCTGAGCAATTATGTACTAGAGACACCAACATACTGAGCATTCTAGGTAGCAATGCAAAGAGAGCTCCACTCAACCCACAGGGACAGAGTAATGACCTAAACACATCATCACATAGAGGCTGTAGCATTAGGTTTTAGGGAGCTAGACAGCACATAGAGAACACCTAGACAAGCATATAGAACAGGGCAAACCCTAAACAAAAAAAAAAAAAAAAAAAAAAAAAAAAAAAAAAAAAAAAAAAAAAAAAACCAAAATAAAAATACACTATAGACTACAGAGCCCACTACCAAAATCAAATGAGACACATAAAACACCACAAAGAAAACAAATAATTAACAAGAACAATAATAAACACAGAGGATGGGACAAACAACCATTGAGAGCACACTAAAAAATAAAAATCACAAATAGACAAAACACCATGATATAAGACAACTTGCACACAAGCAAAAAAAAAAACTAGAAATCAAATACAAGAAATAGCTAACTTAAAGAGCAAATAAAGGCACAGACTAATACAAACCATAAATGAAATCCCCCCAATAAAATAAGAGAGAGAGGACAAAGTTCAAGATAACACATACAAAGAGGATCACGATTTTGAACCAATACTAGAATTCAACAAATAAATAAAAAAAGAGGAACATTAAAATATAATAAAAAAAGATGAGCTTAAGAAGGAAGCTAAGAAAAACACTAAAAAACAACATACAAAAAAAAAATAAAAAAAACACAAAAAACTAAGAGGAATATATGTTATAAGAAAAGAGGGGGAGACCATAAACAACACACATTACCACCATATATAAAAGACAACAACAATATACAGGAGAAAAATAAAATAAATAACTAGATACTAGTAGAAAAGGATAGACAAATAGAGGAGGAAATTAAAACATTAAAACAATCACACTAAAAGATAAGACAAGGAACTCAATAAGGACAAAACATAGATTACAAATAAAAAATAATGAGAAAACACAAAATACAAAAATACAAAAGAAAAATATAAATATACAAAACTATAAAATATGAGAAAAGACACCACAAAAATAACCCTAATTATCAGAATCCACATAAAAATCTGATTAGACATGATATACACATAACACAACTAAAAAATAATATACAAGACATATCATGAATACCAAAAAAATATAACCACTCAAAAGAATATAAAAGAATATAGATCAACATAATCAAAAAAATAAAAAAAACTATGACAAGAAGAGAAAGATAGGAACGTAATCAAATAAGATCAAAAAAACATCAAACAGATACATAAAATAAAAGAAAAGGATATAAAAATAAGAAACAACATAAAAGCACAAACCCAAAAAGGAACAGGAGGAGAGAACCCTATAGGACAAAAAAAAGAAAAAAAACATACCAAGAAACTTAAGAATACAATTAAGGGCAATAGCACAACAAAAAAGATAAACATAGAGGAACCATATTAGAAAAATACACAATAACAATCAAAAAAAAACAAAAAAAAAAAAAAAAAAAAAAAAAAATAAGATAATTAGAAAAAGACCAAAGGAAACACAAATATAAACATAGAGCAAACAGACATAATATATCAATATATCATCAACAAAAACAAAAATATAATAAAAGATCAATAATAAAAATAAAAAAAAACCAAGAAAAAAAAAAAAACAAAAACATATATAACTAAAAAAAAAATTCAGATTAACAATATAGCTGGAGACAGAATAAAAACAAAAGACGGGAGAACTAAAAAAAAAAAGTAAATAACAAAGGACTATATTTTTAAATGAGAAACTAAAAAGTAACAAGAGAAATCCACGAATAACAAAAACAAAAAAAAAAAAAAAAAAAAACACAATATGCAAATAAAAATCCAAAATACAATAACACCACAGAAGCCAAAAATTATAAAAAACATAATCAAATACAATAAAAATAAATAAGAGCACATAAACATTAAGCAACATTAATAACCAGACAAAGTCAATATAAATCGGAAGACCAAAAAAAAATCAAAAAAACCAACATAGAAAATAAATGAGAAAGCAACAAATTAAAGAAGATTTAACAAGAGAATATAAAATAATAAGAGCACAAAAAATAGAATACTGAGACATATACAAAAAAACAAATACCGAACCAACAAAATAAAAAAAAAAATCACATATATTTTGACACAACATCAAAAAGAGAATGACAAAGGACAGGAAAGAGAACACAAAAAGATCACTTAGGAAGAGAAACAACACCCAAATAAAGAGAGCAACAAAACGAACAAGAGGAGACAGACATAAAAAGAAAGACGTATAGAAAAGGAGAGAAACAAACAAATAAAGAAAAAATTATGGGAGCAAACACATAAAGAGGGTCTATATAAGTAGTAACACAAAAACATAACTATCTTTACACATAACCACACTAAAGTTACATGATATTACAACATTTAAATAATTATAAAGAGTAGATAAGAAAAATAATACATAAAAACACATAGATCTACATGAATAAATAGGAGAGAAAAGAATACACAAAAGATAAAAAATTACTGGAGATTAAAACCAAAAAAAAAAAAAATTTTTTCACTAAAAAAAAATTAAACAATTAGTTAAATGAACAACAAAACTAAACACTCAATCGTATATATATATAAAAAATAAAATAAAAAGTACATTATGAATATAAACAAAAGTAGAGAGATATATATAAAATAATGAAATTAAGCAAATAATAAAAATAAGCTAGCTAATAAAGGATTTGAGTACATTTTAAAATATAATTCCAGCTTAGAAAGTACTGATTAAAGAAAAAGGTAAAACAGAGAAGGAGCTGCATCATGTATTCCATTATATGTAATGTTGTATTCAGCAGGACAGCTTACTCACCTCTTACTACGAAGTTTTTGCAAAATAAATCTCTGACAAATCCAGGGCATATCAAAAACCTGTATGAATTGACATAAAAAATATATATTTATAATTAACACACAATTAAAAATATATTAAGATGAGATTTTAAATATATAGGAAATAAAAATATACATAAAAAATTACATAAAACACATAAGAATACCACAATATCATAACCCAAAAAGAGAAGAGAAAGAAAGAAGAGGAGATAATAAAGAGAGAAAAAAAAAAAAAAAAAGTACCAAAACATAGAGAAACGGAGAGAGACATAGTGAACAATTTACCACACCACAAACAAAATGAGAAAGAAACAAGGACACAACAGAAGAGCAACATCAATATATATACTAATTATAGAAATGTACAAAAAAAATATCGAGAAACACCACATAAACACTACCACAACCACTCAAAAAACACACACAACAAAGGAAAAAAACTAGTGAGTTTGGGCTGGCCATACCAGGACATAAAAGGAGAGCAGACAACAGTATTAAAATAAAATACAAAAGAGCATAATAAGGAGGCCAGAAAACCAATAAAATACCAATAAGAGATGAGCACTAAGAAGAAGAAAATGAGCAAAGACGAAATACAGAGCCCAATTACAAAATTAGAAGATAAATATAAAAGAGATGTAAACAATACATAACACAGACTATTCTAATAAGAGAACACATGAACATAACTTATATACAACACCACAAAGAAAGAGGCTAAGTCACACATTAACCTCACCCAAATAGAACATAGAGTAGAAATATAACTGACACAGAATGAGCAGATAAAGATAAGGAACCTGAGGAGGAGAGACAAATAGACACCAAAATAAGAGGATATTACAGATAAAAAAGTGAAAAGACAAGAAGACAAAGAAAACTATAGAGAAGAAACAAAATATAGAAACATAAATAATCAAAACCACCAAAACATACACACTAGATAAGAATAAAAAAAAAAAAAAAAAAAAAAAAAAAAAAAAAAAAAAAAAAAAAAAAAAATAAAAAAAAAAATAAAAAAAAAAAAAATAAAAAAAAAAAAAAAAAAGATAAAAAAAAATATATGACAACATACACCAACAAACACCAGTACACCTAAAAGAGAGAAGCCACAAAACACATTTCCATTAGACAAAATGTAACTTCACATTAAAGTTGCTAACATACCTAGAAGAAACCGACCATTCTTTTTACTCTAACAACTCCTGACATAGACAAATAGAAACAACCATACACAAGAAAGTAATAGATAAAATAAATATGGAACACCAATAACACTAAAAGAAAATTATATCACCACATCCATGCAATAGACATAGGAAACAATAAAATAAAAATAAAATAACAAACACAAGATACCAAAAATCACACAAATTCAATTACACCAACCATATATATTTAAGAAAAAAAAGAACTTCAGTATGGATAGAGATAAATTAAAAAATAAAACAAAGGAAATAAAATCACACTGAGAATAAAAGTATCAGAGATGGAGAAAAATCACTACACATGAACCATAAAAATATATAAAACAATAAAATATAAAAAACAACTATAACATAACACAAACTAGAGAAGAGAAGAGATATTGATATCATAGCAACCCCTCAAAATATAAGAGATATCTATAAAAATACAGCCAGCTGTCCTGGACTCCTTCCCCTCATGTTATCTCCGCAGAGGATCCTTGCCCATCAGTACCTCTGAGGGAGTCAAAGTCTGCTTTTCTGAAGTCCAGGGTCCATATCTGGCTGGCTCGCCTTTTTCCCTGTGTCAGGATCCTGAAACTGATCCACCTCATGGTCTGATACTGCCTCCCAGAATTTCCCATCCACTTTTGCTGCCCCTACTAATTCTTCCCTGTTTGTGAGCAGCACATCAAAAAGACCTCTGCTCCTAGTTGGTTCCTCCAGCACTTGCACCAGGAAATTGTCCCCTTCACTTTCCAAAAACTTCCTGGATTGTTTGTGCACCGTTATATTGCTCTCCCAGCAGATATCAGGGTCATTGAAGTCCCCCATGTGATTTAGTAACTTCTGTTAGTTGCCAGAAGAAAGCCTTGTCCACCTCATCTCCCTGGTCTGGTGGTCTGTAGCAGACTCCCACCACAACGTCACCCTTGTTGCTCACACTTCTAAACTTAATCCAGAGATTCTCAGGTTTTTCTGCAGTTTCATACTACCCTTGTCGGCCCCCACCTTCTGCACTCAAAGTGCCAGAGTAGGGAATTAGCCTTGACAGGTGGGATAGGGCTAGGTCATGAAATGCCTTGGAAGTGAAGACAAGCAGCTTATGTTTGATTAAATGGAGAAGAAGGAGTCTGTGGAGGGATGCAAAGAGAATGGTGATGATGTGGTCAAACTGGTGGGCTAGGAAAATGGTCTCTGGATTTGAGAACAAGAAGACGATATTTGTCAAGACCAGAGAGAAGAATGCTGCAAGTAATTGAGATGCAAGACAATGAGAACATGAATGAAAGTTTTATCTGTTTGGATGGTTAGTCAAAGCTGTATCATAGACATGTGATGCAGAAAGACTTGGCAAGATCTACATTTAGCTTGGATGTGAGGATCTAGAGTGGTCCATGAGGAATTTAGGTGCCTAACATTAGACAACAAAGTTTGAAAATATTGGCAAGACTGTAGAGTTGGCAATTCTCACAATTGTATCGTTTATCTCACAATATGAGATGCTCTACTAAAAGCCCCAGTTCCTGATGTTATGACAGAAAGGTCTCAAGCATTTGTTGTTGTTTTTTTTAATTAAATGTCTCTAGCCCTTATGGTTGTTGAGAAAAAATTGAAAATGTCACCTGCATGTAACCTAAAGATTCAAAATTGATACAGCAAAGAAAACAAACCTGAAGTATTTCTTTTTAAATCTTACAACTTCAATACCACTCATGATTTTTTAAGGCCTGACTAATGACTTTGAAATGTCTAGGACTGGCAATGTTAATAGTGTTGCCAACTCTCACAATTTTATTGTGAGTCTCACAATATTTTGACAGTCCCAGCTCTTGAAGTCAGGTGAGAATCTGAGTTTTCTTTAAGTCTCTATTCCTCATGGTTGTGGAGAGAAGCTTGAAACTGTGCTGGAGAGAAATGGGTGAATATGCCATACTCTTGTTTCTGGAGGGCAGGAAGAATAAAAAGGGAAACAAACTGGAAAAAGGTGGGTAGGAGGGGCGCTCATTGCTTTTTCCTTCCAGACCAGGCAGTGGCTGGCAGTAGATATTCAGCATACATAAAGAAGGCACATTTTTAAAGTAGAACAAGTCATCCAGCTACTTTTTAGCAGTTTTTTTCCTGTTATAAATTATGCTAACAGGACAGGTCAATTACCATCTATCCATACTATCTGAAGCTGGGGCATTTATTTTTCTTGATGAGACAACCTCTTAAACCTGTCTAAGATCTCTGTTCAAGATGTATCTTTTTTTTTTAGGAAAAATAGGGAATAGCCTTACAAAGTTTAACTGGAACTGACATCAATGGGGGTTCCTTTATACTGAGAGAAAGTACACTTTATGAGCTGGGGGCCCAGAAAAAAACTTTGGCAGCAAACACTCTAGAACTGTCGATCTGAATTTTGTATCTGGGGCCAACCTACCCTCGATTGGTCAAGAAACACATGAAGACCATCCAATAACCAGAGAGGTGGCCCAAGAGCTCGACCAGGTATGAACTAGAAGGATGGCAAGACTTGGCCTAAGACTTACGGAAATGTTTCAGTGGAATTTTGGTATAAACTGAAAAGACTTTTATTTGTGTTTAACTTGCAGTGCTAACAAAGTGTGTTACCTCGTAGATGAAACTGACTAGGAACCAAAGTGAAGGTGGTCAGTCTATTTTCATTCCCTAAAGTGACTGGACTTACTATTGAATGTTGATGTCACATAGCACCTGGAGACCTCAATAAAATTGGGGCCTCTTTGTGCTAGGTGTTCTTCAAGACACAGAAAACACAGGAAGTAAACAATCATGTTCAATGGCAACAAGGCGACTGGTGTTTTAAATAGTCACTTGTAATAATCAAGTAATCATTAATACCATGTAAGGAAAAAGATGGTTACTCACCTTTGTAACTGTTGTTCTTCGAGATATGTTGCTCATATCCATTCCAATTAGGTGTGCGTGTGCCACGTGCACGTTCGTCAGAAGATTTTTACCCTAGCAACACTTGGTGGGTCACCCCCCTGGAGTGGCGCCATTATGGTGCCGGATATATACCCCTGCCGGCCCATAGCCTCTTTAGTTCCTTCTTGCCAGATACTCCGACAGAGGGGAAGGAGGGCGGATTTGGAATGGATATGAGCAACACATCTTGAAGAACAACAGCTACAAAGGTGAGTAACCGTCTTTTCTTCTTCGCGTGCTTGCTCATTAATTGAATTCCAATTAGGTGACTCCCAAGTCTCTTACCTAGGTGGTGTGGGTCAAGTGAGATGTCGCAGAGTGCTAACGGTTGCTGAACAAATGCTACCGCATTCATCTCTAGACCTGTTTGTGACTAATGTGTAAGTGACACAAAGGTGTGCACAGATGACCAAGTAGCTGGGGCCAAACATATCTCCTTGGATGGGTACATGGGCCAGGAAACGGATGCAAATGAAGCTTTGTGCTCTGCAGTCAATGAATGCGGCAGTGAGCTTGTCATTCAGATAAAACGTCTGAAGTATCAAGTCATACAGGCACGAGAAGTGACAGACATTTATCCAAGAAGAAAATTCATGCGAGGAGAACTGGATTAAGGCACCTATTCATCCAGATCATTGGCCACTGCTTACTAAAAGTGAGAGGTGACTTTAGAAAGGGGCTTGTTCATACTTTGATCGTTAAAAAGGTGCGAGCCCTTACTAATGTTCGCAGGGAATGCAACTGTTGCTCCCAATGTGAGGAAATGTGGTTTCGGGAAGAGGAAGACCAGGAGGGAAGATACGTGCCTGAGCTGATGTGGTTCACAGGGCGAGACACCACCCTTAGGGAGGAATGGTGGGGTGATGTCGCAACAGCTGTACCACTTGATTCTTACATAGTCTGCAGACACATATTAACCACCTCCATATAGGGCGAAGACTGAACCAGCACTGTTTCCCGCTTGGGACACCGAAGTATACACGACGACTCGTTCTTTGCTCGATTGTCCTTGTAATGTGATGAGGAAGGCTGTCCTCCAGGGAAAGGTACAGCAGCCAGCAGTGGAGGCCATCGGCTAAAGGGGGCAACCCTCATGAAGACTCATTGATCGGGACTTGATATGATTGATTTGTATCCTCATATGTCCTTTAATTCCGCGATGTTGGACTAATTTTTTAACAGGGGTGATACGACAAGTTGCTCGATATGTATTGTCGTCATGTCAGAAGGCTTACCATTTGCGCTCTTCCAGGTCCTTGAGCGACATCGGTGGCTAACTCCATAGGGTTAGAATGATATAACTTGTAAATTTTTAACGGATCACCATCAGACTTCTCCTGGATGAGCGAGAGTGAGCAAATGATTTGGCTGCCAAAGGTTCTACCTTTCTTAATGACATGAGGATGCTATGGCGCCCGTATTGTGACTCTTTTAGAGCTCGACGTCAGAGATTAAATCAGGATAGTAGGGACTGAGGACGTGGTACCTGCATGGGAGCGACAATGTCGTCTGAGCACACCTTGAAGTAGCAGATAGAAAGAGAGCACTTCCGACCCATAATAGTGTCTGTGTATGATTATTCCCCTAGTTGGAAGTTCCTAGCTACCTAATGATCGCCTGTTGAACCGAGGCGGCAGCAATGCGGCTCGGTTGACTTAACTATTGCAGCATCCATTGCAGTGAAGGTGGAGGGGACTTTGCAGATCTGGGTGGTCACTAGTCTGCCGTGTTTCCTGACGTTATATGATCTGTGGGCAGAATGGTAGGGAATTGGGGAGTCAGTCACCAAACATGTGTCGATCACATGTGGTCTTGTATCCGTGCTGTGTTCCCGGGCCACGCTGGAGAAATCAGGCATATAAATGGGCCTGTGTCTCTGCGGGAGCTTGAGTAGGTGACTCTTGTGGGTTACTAGCCCGGAACATTGGAAAGCCATATAGGAGAATCTGATCTTTCCTACATTATTCAGCGAATGCGTTCCAAGAGGGAGCACCTGAGGAGGAGTGTTCCTGGAAGAGCAGACACATGTGACACTTCCAATTCTCGCGCAGGGTGAAGAGGTTCTATGTGGGGAAAATCCCCACTTCCGTAAAATAGAGATGGATGACGTCCGGACGAATCGACCACTCGTGAGCTAGAAGGATCTGCTGAGGTTGATTCCGCTAGGGTGTTCTGACGCCTGGGAGAAAGGGACACCACCAGAATCGATGATATGGGCTAAACCAGTGGGTCTTGGCAACCTATGGCATGCGTGCCAAAGACGGCACGTGAGTCAATTTTTATGGCATGCTAGAGCCTGCCAGCGACTCGAGGCATGCTATTAAAAATCCTGCCCAGCCTGACCCACTGTCTCTTGCCTCTGCTCCCCCTCGGGCGCCGGGAAGCGAGAAGCATGCTGTGCAACCAGGGTGGGCAAATGACCCATACTACCTCGCTCTCGGGAACGCAAGTTGCACAGGGTCTCCCTCTCAGCCGGAGTGCCGGGCTGAGCGCAGCAAGCTGCTGACCCCTCCCCTGCCTTCTCCCTTCCCCCGGAGCCCTGCTGCCACGTGCAGCGCTCTGGGGATTGGGACTGTGAGCTCCTGCGGGGCAGCGTTTGGCTCTGTGGGGAGGCAGAAGCGCTCCTCCCTCCCCTGGAGCCATGCCACCCTACCTGCTCCTGCGGGGCAGCGTTTGGCTCCACATGTAGGCAGACACGCTCCCTGCTCAACTGGAGCTCTGCCACTGCCACGCACAGCGCTCTGAGGACTGGGGCTGTGCTCTCCCGTGGGGCAGTGTGTCTGGCTCTGCATGGAGCCTCAAGGTCAGGGGCAGCTCTAGACATTTCGCCGCCCCAAGCAGGGTGGCATGCTGCAGGAGGTGCTTTGCCGGTCACCAGTCCTGAAGCTGCGAGACCAGCGGACACTCCGCAGGCATGCCACAGGAGGTGGTCTGCCTGCCGCCCTCCCAGTGACCGGCAGAGCGCCCCCTGCGGCATGCCGCCCCAAGCACGCGCTTGGCGTGCTGGGGTCTGGAGCCGCCCCTGCTCAAGGTAAAGGGCCCAGGGCCGGGGGGGTTGGATAAGGGGTGGGGGCAGTCAGGGGACAGGGAGCAGGGTGGCTTGGATGTGGGGGTGGTCTCTCCGGTGGGTGGTTAGGGGCAGGGGTCTCTGGAGGGTGCAGTCAGGGAGCAGGGGGGGTTGGATGGAGCATGGGAGTCCTGGGGTTTGTGAGGGGGCAGGAGGTGGATGGGGTCAGGGCAGTCAGGGGGCTGGGAGCAAGAAGGGTCCTGGGGATCCAGTTAGGGTTGGGGGTCTCTGGAGTGGGTGGTCAGGGAACAAGGTGTTGGGGGGTTGTATGAGTTGGGAGTTCTGGGGGTTCAGTCAGGAGGCAGGGGTGTGGAGAGGGGTTGGGGCAGGCAGGGAGTGGGGGAGGTTGGATGAGTAGGGAGTTCTGGGGGCCCTGTCAGGGGGTGGGGAGCGGTTGGATGGGGCATGGGAGTACTGAGGTCTGTTTGGGGATGGGGGTGTGGATAAGGGTTGGGGCAGTCAGGGGACAGGTAGGGGGGGTAGGGTCCAGTCAGGTGACAAGGAGCAGGAAGGTTTAGATAGGGGGTGAGGTCCTGGGGGGCAGCTGGGGGCAGGGGTCCCAGGAGGGGGTAGTCAGGGGACAAGGAGCAGCGGGGTTGGGAGTTCTTAGGGGGGCAGTCACCCAGCACTCTCCCCTGAGCCCTGACCCCCCCCCACGCTCTCTGCCCTGAGCCTGGCACACCCCCAGGCCCCTGCCCTGAGCCCTGTACCTCCCTCATACACACCCAGCCCTCTGCTTGACTCCTTCATTTCCCCCCCCACCCACAACCCTAGCCCTGACTCTGGCACCCCCACCCATACCTAGCCCCCCCTCTTCCCTGACACCTCCAGCCCTCAGCCCTGACTCCAGCCCGCCCCCAGCCCTCTGGGTCCTGGCTGCCGGCCCTGCAAAGCCCGCTGCTTGTCTGGGGTTCTGGTTGACGGACCCTTGCCAGCCGGAGTCCCGGCCGCAGGCCTCGCTCAGCCCACTGCTGGCCTAGATGAACAGAACCCCAGACCAGCAGCGGGCTGAGTGGACCTGGCAAGGTAGATCAACATTTTAATTTCATTTTAATGAAGCTTCTTAGACATTTGAAACCTTCTTTATTTACAATACAACACTAGTTAATTATAATATATAGATTAAGAGAGAGACCTTCTAAAAAATATTAAAATGTATTACCATGGCACGTGATAACCTTAAATTAGAGTGAATAAATGAAGACTTGGCACCCGCCGCTTCTGAAAGGTGCCGACCCCTGGGCTATACAAAACTCCCAGAGGGTGAATGGCTTCCTGGCAAAGGAGGGTCGAGCATGGTCCGCCTTGCTTGTTATGTAAATACATGCCGTTGTGTTGTCTGTGAACACGTATAACACAACGGCTTGGAGATACGTCCCAACACACTGATATGCTTAGACAAACTGTCCTCAGCTCCCTATATGTTGATGTGCAGGGTCACTTCTTGTGCTGACCAGAGGCCTCCGTGTACGGGAGACCCACAAGGTGGGCACCCCAACTAGAGACGACCGTCCGTGGTCAGGGCCACGAAGGTTGTGGTGCATGAATGGCTCATGTACAGACAGGAGGGATTCACGCACCAGTCCAGAGAGACTTAGATTGTCTTTGGGACAGTAGAGATAGTGTCAGGCTGTCGCCTGCGCTGGCATGGTACCGCATGAGAGCAAGTTGAAGTGGGGAGCATTGTTTGGCTTGTCGTGGTCACAAAGTGCATGAGGCTGTGCCTAGGAGACTGAGATCGTGCGAGCCGACGACGTCGGAAGTTAGTGGAGGTTTTGATTATTGCTCACCATCACCTGAAAGGGCCGTGGTAGCACGCTCTGCGAGATTTGGTTTCCCTGAGCTAGAGTTCACTATGCGCAGAGTGCAGTACTGGTGAGAATTGTTTCAGGTGCAGGTTTCTGGGGCAAAGGACCTGGACAATGATCACACTCCTTACAGCTTGGTCGCAGGCCAGTCCTCACCCACAGACAACCTGCACTAAACATATTTCTCACCAGTAACTGCCACCGCGCCATAGAATCTACTCAGGAACCAATCCTATGCCCAACAAACCTGATGCCAACTACCTGCCTGCATCTCATGCCCCAGCACACCATCACAGACCTAACCAGAGCAGCCACACCATACCAGGTTCAGTCCCTGCACGCCACCAAGTAACTTACGCCTCACTATGACAGCAATACCCTCTGCTAGTACAATCGGTCAAATGGACGTTCAGGAAAGGTAATGGACCCAAATCAGATTTGAGGGATGGCAATATTACAAAACCTGTCTAGGATTAGCCTCAACCTCCCTGGCACACCTATACAGATCTTAAGTTGGCCATCCTCCAGCAAAAAACTTCAGACCCAGACTTCAAAGAGAACTGCTAGCAGCTATCAGTTCATCTGCAAGTTTGACACCTAGCTCAGGATTAACAACGCTGTAATGGCTTCCACTACAAAACCGTTTCTCTCCCTTAGTTTTCACACTCAGTCCCTAGAAACGGGCCTCATCCTGCCTGATGGAATAACCTCTTCTACTCTAGCTTGCTTGCCTATTATATTCCCCTTGTAAATTTCCCACTACATGCATCTGACAAGTGTATTCACCCCGAAGCTCATGACTCCAAACGTCTGTAGGCTATAAGGTGCACCGGCTATTCTTTGCTGCTTTTAAGATCACAGACTACACGTCTAAATCTTGATACTTGCCACCAGATTTGTAAAAATCCCTGGGCCGTAGAGAGGCCATCCGTGGGGGGGAAACGAATTGCGAGGACCGCAAATTGAAAAGTGCTTTGTGGTTCGACGCAAAGCGAGTGGTATTCTGTGTGGTGGGTAAATCGTTGATTGAATGCAGTCCAATCATATGAGGACGGCGTACAGTCTCGACAAGGAAGGGATGATGGTTCCCAGGGATACCATGCGGAGCTTCAACTTTACCATGAATTTGTTGAGTCCCTGCAGGTCTAGGATGGGCCTTAGATCTCCCTTTGCTTTGGGAATTAGGAAGTAGTGGGAATAAAACCCCTTGCCCCTCAGGTCCTTCAGTACCTCTTCTGTAGCTCCGATAGTCAGAAGCATCTGAACCGCCTGTAAGAGGAATTGCTCATGAAAGGGGTCCCTGAAGAGGGACGGGTAGGGAAGGTGGGAGGGTGGGGCAAAACAAACTGAAGTTGGTATCCCAAGCCCACCGTGTGCAGGACCCAATGATCTAAGGTCAAGCTGGACCACGCAGGGAGGAAATAGGAGAGCCAGTTGCGGAAGGAGAAGGATCCAGGAAAGAGGCTGGTGCTCCATCCTCAAATGCACCTTCAAAAGTTTTGTTTGGGCTCCACCAGTGGTTTAGGGGGGCCCTGATTCTGACCCCCTTGGGGACCAGATTGCCTCCTGCAGTTACCCGGGCCACGTCTTCTAGTGAAGTCCTGTCATGGCCAAGGGGTGGGGTAGGTGCGCTGAGGCTGAGGGCGGAAGGATCTGCGCTGGGTTACTGGGGTGTGCATTCCCAGGGAGCGCATAATTACTCGATTGTCTTTTAGGCTTTGGAGCCTAGGATCAGTTTTGATCGAGAATAACCCCTGGCCTTCAAAGGGCAAGTCTTGAATTGTCTTCTGCAGCTCAGGTGGAAGGCCGGACACCGGGAGCCAGGAGATGCATCGCATTGCCACTCCCGAGGCCAGAGTTCTGGCCGCAGGGTTTGCTGCATCCAAGGATGCCTGAAGGGAGGTTCTTGCCACTCTTTTCCCCTGTTCTAGTAGGGCCACAAATTCCTGACAGGACTCTTGGGGAACAAGCTCTGTAAACTTCCCCATGGAGGTCCACATGTTATAATTGTATGTGCTTAGGATAGCTTGTTGATTAGCTACCCTAAGCTGGAGACCCCTCGCTGAGTAAATCTTGCGACCAAACAAGTCTAGGTGCCTGACCTCCTTGGACTTGGGGGCAGGACCTTGCTGGCCATGATGCTCCCTTTTATTGACCGACTATACCACCAAGGAGCAAGGGTGAGGATGTACATACAGATACTCATAGCCATTGATGGTTAACCATATATTTCTTCTCCACCCATCTCCGCAGGGAGAGAATAGAGGCGTAAGGAGACTAGCCAGACAATATCCACATTGACTGCAATGGTGAAGGATAAAAAGGTAGGCAATTCTGGTAGAATGTGTCCTCTGACAAAATGTCACCACGGTTCCATCCTACATCTGGGACCTCTCCCACTCAAGTTCATATATCGCTCCACCCTATGCAGAAAAATCTTGGAAGCCCCAGGTCGAATTGTGAGGTCCAGAGAGGATGGCCTGCACTAGATCATCAGGTAGGAGGAGAGGAAAGACCAGGAAGGAGGGTCCTAAAAGGGGATCCTGCTCGGAAGGTCCTGGAGACCGTCAGTCTAGTAACACGTGGCCTGGTGTACGTCGATGGACAACCAGTTGTACATCATGCCCAAACAGAGGACGGCTCATGGTTGCCTCAAGGCAATCGTGATTGGAAGAAGCGACCCAAGGGGCACTGAGGGAACACCTTGGGCCTATAATGTATCTCAAGATGTCCCCAAAAAAAGGACCCTTGTGAGGAACCCGATACTGGATTGACTTCTCATCAATAGGTCTGACAGCTGCCTTGTTCCATGACAATTGAACATAATGAACGCTCCCTGCCCATGACAGTAACAAATGATAATTAATTCTCAAAGCCAAGGGCTGAGAGTCCTTGAGGAGCTGCAAGTAGTCCGACTGCTATCTCACGGGATGAAACCAGAAGCCGTGCCAGGGACCGTTGCAGTAGCAGTATCGAACCAAGATCAGACCGAGTGTAAGCGTGGAGGGGAGTGAGTGCTCGATGAGAGATCTACATCCGCGCAAGATCGCTGCGAGAAGAACATCTGGGAACAGTTGTGCCATGGATCCCAGATTGGTAAGACCAGTACTGTGTGTGCGTAGCGAAAGCCGATGCGGTAACCACGATTTAAAAATGATCTTAACAAACGATGAGAGCGGTTCTGGGACTGCAAGTGGAGGCCGAGACCGACCGTCGGTGAGATGGAATCGTCAGTGAGACCGAGATCAAACTGAGGCTTCCAGCGACTCCCCATGGAGCCAGACCTCAACAAGGCAAGTTTGCGATTGACTGAGACATGCACCGGCGGTGCTGGGGTGGCTAGACAGTCCAGGTTCCGTCAGCGCACGTCATTCGGCGCAGTGGAGAAGTCTCCGGAGTGGAATGGAGACCGAAGCTCAACACGGTGCGCCACTGGGACCTTTGGAGCACCGGACTCATGTCCTTGTGGAAACCGAATCGACAGGCTGCACTTGCGGTGCACGCCAGACTGCCTTGGCAGGAGCGATCCGATTTGGTTGTTGCTCTTGTGGAGGCACAGGACGGTGCTGAAGCAGCCAGGTGGTTTGTGCTGCTTCCTAGGCCCACGGAGACAGTGAGCAGTGCTCACGATGTAATATAGGTGCTGGAGAGAGCCTGTGCTGAAGGTTCTTTGGGGATGCCGGAGTGTTCCGGTGCCGAAGGAGTGCTTCGACTGAGGAATTTGTTCGTGCGCAATCTGTACTGGGGCCAGAGCTAAGCCACCTCGCATTAGAGCCCTGTTTCAATCGAAAAGTCCTGCCACTATCTTCGTGCTTAGAAAGCCTAGCAAATGCAGCACTTATCAGGAAGGTAGGAATTCCCTGAGGCATCAAGCAGGAATCGTGGAGATCTCCCGTTGGCATCAGGCTTGAGAACACGCCAAGCACGTTTGAAACTCATGACCTGGGCATGGGCCCACGGCACTGGGGTGGAGGAAGGGGATAAGCCTGATCCTCCAACAACAATATAACACTAACTATACACAAAAAGACAAAAACTAACTAAAGAACTGAACTAGTGAACTATCTACAACTATCTATAGAGAAAACATGAGAAAACTAGGGAAGTGGAGATCAGCTATGCCACAAATCCCACAGTTTCCAATGACCGTCATGGTGTAAGAAGAAACTAAGGGGCGATGCCGGAAGACGTTAATCCAGTGCCATCACGGCGCCACTACCAGAGGGCGACCCCAGCTGACCACCGAGAGGTAAAAATCTTCCGACAACGTGCAACCAGGTCTCACCCACAACCCTAATTGAATCGTATGAGCAAGCACTCGATAGAAGAACTCATTATTCAATGTAATGATTAACCTGAACATAGCCAGGCAACAGACAAGAAGCATGGATTACAAAGGAAAGGATCATGGCTGCAAAACAGTGTCAAAGAGTTGCACCCTCAATTTCCCATACTAGATAACAGTTCAAATGGCGGTGCTTACAGGTCTACAAGGAACACAATCGTAGCATGTTCTGACTCAGTTGTAAGGTTACGGCAATGGGAACCTAAGCATTAACACATATTAACACACCTCTACTACCTTTTAACATTAATTGTAATAACAACTAAACTGTATGCAGAAAATACACAATCAGGTGGCTATTGCCCCATTTAATAGACAGAGACACAGAAGGCACAGTAAATAATCTGCGTGTTTTTTATGATGAAAACACTGAAAATGTCCATTTCATCTACATTCCTGGCAGGAGAGAAACATTATCTTCAAGATAGTAATTAATTCCAAGCATGGTTGTGAGTTTGCTCAGACCGGGCTTGAACCCTTGATATAAAATATCGATACTGAATTTGACAGGAGATCAACCCTGAGACAAAGAGCTGGGCTCTGACTTTATAAATTTCTAACATTCCAGAAGCAGAATGATTCAGCTGCTTAAATAAAACAGGAAGACACTAGACGTGAAAAGAGAATGACAAGGAGTGCCTAAGAAAATACCCAAAGATAACCATATTCCTAAAAATCGTTTTGAATGACCCTTCTTCACAATACACAGGATTTCACACAGTTAAATCCTCCAGCTACTCGTCATGCTTGCTTGTAAAAGCATTTTTTTAAAAGTCATTCTGTTGCTTGTGCTGGAGCTATCAAAAGCTCTGGCGGCTGTTGTTCTTAGCATAGAAATAAGTTGGGAAGAACTCAAGCCTGCAATCTGAGAGGGGAGGGAGTTCCCCCGAAGAGCTCAAATGGATGTAAGAAGAAATCACATAGCTGAAGGCAAGAGATACAGAGCATCAGTGCAGGGGTGGAAGGAGGTGAAAAAACTTGTGTGATCACAGAACCAATCCTAGGTAGGCATGTGAACTTGAAAACGACGGTGAAGTGAAGGTAGTTGTTGAAGCCACATGGCACATTCCACGGAATATTAACAGAAGACGCAGCTGAGTGGAAGTAATTTCTTTTTTAGTACATGATTACACAACAGTGTAAGCTTCTAACTGTCACTCACTCACCAACAGAACTCATCCAATGAAAAATAGTCCCTCCACACACCCACGTTTCTCTCTATGAAGCAAATCGATTTATTCTTCATCCATAGTTAGCTATCACTCGACACACATTGCACCTGGGCTGTCTCTTTCTCAGCTGTGGAGTCTGATGTTGTCTGTCTACCAAGTAGGGCAGCTACAGCATGGGAGTCCGCAATCACTTAACCAGCACGCCCCACACCTGGCCTGGAGGAGCCACCTCTAGATACAAGTTCCAGGGCCTCCATAATGTTGGCACCCCAGATAAAGCACCTGAACTCTGGGGAAGTCTGAACCTCACCTCTGGCACCCATCTCAACAACAGGCCGAACCCAAACACTTTCAGACACTGGGGACTCTGTGGCACAAACCTCTCTCTGCTCTTGCCATGCAGTCCTAGGTATCTCTGCTGATTAACAAATTATTTCTGTAACAGGTTGCTCCATAGGCTTGCATGAGATACAGCCCTGTACTTTTTTAAGGAAACTGCTGTGAAATGGGTTGGTACTGTGAAATGGGAGGCCATCAGACATCACCTGGAGCCCGACTACATTCCAATTTGGGAGACTGTTTCCATTCTGCCATAGGCTATTTTTTCCACATATTCCAAATGGAGCACCCAACATCTCCATGTTTCCTTCCTATCAGGCCACTAGCTCTAGCCAAGGAGCACTATCCCAGTCTGATGCTAATGGAAGGTCTGATGATTCTTTTTGGGATAGTCACAAAGTTCACCCTTCCCGGTGAAGTGGTCCGGCAATTTGAATTGAACTTAAAAGAAAATTTAGTTTTACAGCAAAAAATTAGAGAGAGAATCAAAGGCAGGGGTGGCTTTAGGCATTTTGCCGCCCCAAGCACGGCAGGCAGGCTGCCTTCGGCGGCGTGCCTGCGGAGGGTCTGCTGGTCCAGCGGCTTTGGCAGACCTCCTGCAGGCACGTCTGTGAGATGTCCGCTGAAGCTGCGGGACCAACGGACCCTCCGCAGGCATGCCAGTGGGAGGTCCACCAAAGCCGTGGGACCAGAGGACCCTCCGCAGGCATGCTGACAAAGGCAGCCTCTTCTCATGCCCAGACAGGGTGTTGCAGGGGACTTTGACACTCACCCCTCTCTTGATGACCACTTCCTTGGACAGTCCCAGCCAGAGTCTTCTCCCAAATTCCTCTCAAGGTTTTCTGTCCCTCTGGTCAAGTTACAGCTCACTCCCCTTCCAGAGTGACAAAAGGGCCAATTCAAATCAAATGCCCAAACAAAGCCCCTCTCAGGCAAAAGCCTCTTGGTCTGTCTCTCTCCTGGCTTCTGCAGCCAGTCTCTTAGCTTCATAGATTCCTGGCCAGACCCACTGTGATCATCCAGTGTGACCTCCTACATGGCATAGGCCACAGAACAGCCCCAAAATAAGTCCTAGAGCAGATCTCTTAGAAAAACACCCAACCTTGAAAATCACCCGCGATGAAGAATCCACTGCGACTCTGGGTAACTCCCTCCAATGCTTAATTACTCTCACTTATAAGAATTTGTACTTCCTTCCCCAGCAGGAGTCCCTACTGCTACCTGTCCCCAGGGTCTCCAGCAGTTCTCCCCTGAGGAGCTCCCTGCTCCTTGTAGGCCCTATCTCAGGGCTCTCTCCACAAGAGCCTACCCCACTGCCTGGGGGGGACTCAGCCTGAGTGCTAGAGGGGCACTCCCCTTGCTCCTCCCTGTGCTGTGGTCCCTGCTATATGGAAGTAGTGCTGTTGGTCTGATTAAGCCCGATTACACCCAGCTGGGGTCAGAAACTAGCCCTTGTGCTGCCAGCTAAGGCTGAGGGGTAGCTACTGAGTCATCTGCCAAGCTGAGCCCAGCATTCCTTAAAGGCCTGCCCAGCCAGCGGTGCCAAGCCCCATGTTCTCATCTCAGCCCTTGCAGCTGGCAGAGCTGAGCCAGATCAGGAACACAGTATGCAGCCCCCTTTTACCATGCAGCAGAGCTGCCCTGCCTCATGCACACAGTTGAGGCTCCTAAAGCCCCGACTCACCACCCATCAGTACAATACATGCTTAAATTCACAAGCCATTCCATAGGGGGCTGGCTGATTTCAATGGGAATAGCACATAGCAGAATTCAGTCTACTCATCACAGTAACCTCCCCACTTCCTCTAGCAGGTGCTGAGCTGTAAAACATGTGGGCGTGAGCATCCCATCACAAGAATGCATTTGGTTGGTCTTTTCATTTCCTAAATACTTTGCTGACTGGTGGGGAGCATGCAGCTGCATACAGGTAGCTTTAAGCGGTTGTTATTGATGCAAAATGAACTGGAAAACCAACAGTATGGGGGTGATGTAACACTGAATCTAACAGATTGTTGGTATGGATCAGGTGCATTTGGCTGTGAGGCCATAAAAACAAGCCATATAAACAGGCACCCAGGGCTGATGCTGGAAATAATTGCACCAAATTGCTTAATCAGTTACATGGTTGTTGGTATTAAAATTGAGTGCCATGTTTCCTGCCCTGAGTGAAACTGAAAAGAGCAGCATGCATTCATGATACCCTAGCAACTCGGGCCATGGCCCTCAGACTTTTTGGATGGAAGCTGCAGTAACTGGTGTTGATCCACAATAGGCACTCTTTCCTTACTCAGGATAGTTAAATCCAAAGCAAACTGCGAAGAGTTAAAAAGAGATCTCACAAAACTGGGTGATTGGGCGACAAAATGGCAGATGAAATTCACTGTTGATCAAAGCAAAGTAGTGCATATTGCAAAACATGATCCCAACTATACATATAAAATGATGGGGTCTAAACTAGCTGTTAAGATCTTCAAGAAAGATCTTGGTGTCATTGTAGATAGTTCTATGAAAACATCCACTCAATGTGTGGTGGTGGGCAATGAAGCTAACCATTATGAAACCATTACAGAAAGGATAGATAATAAGACAGAAAATGTCATCATGTCAGAATATAAATCCATGGTACACCTGCACCTTGAATACTGTTGGCAGTTCTGGTCACCCCATCTCAAAAAAGATATATTAGTATTGGAAAAAGTTCAGAAAAGGGCAACAAAAATGATTTGGGGTATGGAACGGCTGCCATACGAGGAGAGATTAAAAAGACTGGGACAGTTCAGCTTGGAAAAGAGATGACTAAAGGGGGGACTGTGGAACAGGAGCTGGGAAGGAGCAATGGTGTCATAGTCTCCATAAGTACTGGCCCCCTGGTTTACCCCCACTGCCAGTTTTGTAGCCCAGTGACTTGCCATCTTTCACACCCCTGTCCTGCCCCCGTACCCCAGAATGGGCCCCCTAATGTACCCCTCCACTACAGTCAGGTGACTCCCCCTCTATCATATCACTCCTCCTGGCCTCCAGCCTCCCACACCTTCATTCATTGTACCCCAGCCCATTCTGCCCCCCAACCCTTCCCATCCAGCCCTCCACTTTATCCCAGCACCTCAATCCCCTCCACCCCTTTATTTTCTGCCATCCATGAAACGTGGGGGATTGTGTAGTTTTGGGGAGCTATTTGCTTCCCATCCCTTGCCCAGCCCCCTCTATCCCCATATCCTTCTCCACCCCTGCTGAGCCTCTAATTCCTTCCTCACTACTCTCCTAGGGCCCCTCTTTACCTCCAGGCCCCTCAATCACCACGCCCCTTACACTGCCCCCATGGGACATTTAAGGGGAGCTCTGTGTTTTTCACCACCCCTCCCCCCAGTTGCTGAAGGTGAGGGGCATTGCAGGGGGGCTGTGTGTCATGATAGGCCATCAAAGTTTACAAATGGGTCCAGAGCCCCAGAAGATTGAGAACCACTGTGCTAGACTGCTGAATCAATCCCTCAGCTTGGCACAGTTCCCCCAATGCAGTCAGCTCTCTGCTCAGGCTGCTGGGCCACAGCGGTCATTGTGGAAGCCCTGAGGAGAAACACTATGAACCTTTGAGCACACAGGAAGATTTGAGGGTGATTCACAGTATTACAACAATAGCATTCCTTCTAAAGCACCTTTCCTAGCAAGATACTCCAAGTGCTTCCTTCTAAAGCACCTTTCCTAGCAAGATACTCCAAGTGCTTTATAGCATAGACTAAAATAGCATGACACTTCACACTATTGAATCAATACCATTGACTGGATCTTTGTTATGACCATTATTCTATACACCGATGTCCCCAAAGAGAGGGACAGCGCCTGTTTGGTATCTCTGCATCAGGTGACTACACAATGACTCTGCACTTTTCCCGGCGGGATTCTATGCTCTGAGGTCGCCTGAGGCTGCTCCTTCTGCGGCTCAGCGAGTGGGGAGGTGACTCCTGTTCCTCAGCGCCGTGTGGCCCTGACGGCTATGCAGTCACCTCAGAAAGTCTGTTCCGGAGCCATGACTCCTAGTGGGGAATTCAAGGCTAGCCCTGCAGTTGTCAGCTCCTTGCTTGGGCTGCATCTGTCACTAATGCCCCAAATTAGCACATTAAATCCTGTGGAGGCTAAGTAATCTTGAAAACTATGGACCATGGTGGCCGAGTGAGGGACTTGAGAGAAATGATCATTTACTAGGTCGGACGCTCCCATTTCGGCTTCTCACTAAATGTTCTGCACTTCAAACAATCCAGCTCCTGATGTTCACTGAATGAGAAGCAGTCATTACCCTGCTTGTCACTTGGGAATGCCAGTAAGCTCTTTGGCCTAAGCTAGCCAGAGACAGGCCCAGCATTGCGCATTATGTCCTGGACATATATTCTGAAGTCAGAAGCAGAGCTGGTTCCATTGCAACCTGGCACCAAATCAATGCTGGCTTGCCTGCCTGACACATGACAAAGGCAATGACAAAAATTTAGCACTGTGAGAGGCTGCACAGACTCGGGAGGAGCATAAGAGGGGTCTGGATGGAAGCTGAGTTATGACTAACAGGTTCCACTGACTGTGCAGCTTGCCCTGTGATTTTAATCCACCCTCTGGAGCCCCAGGACACACCTGCAGGCCTGCTGTGCACACCCGCAGGCCTGCTAGAGCACATGTGGGCCCTGGCAGCTTGTTGGAGGGCAGAGCTCGTGCTCGAATGCAGGGAAATCCCCAGGAAGGTTACTTCATCAAGTCTGTACAGCTTGAACACACAGCATGCCTGGCAGGAGTTATCAGTCATCAAACAGTAATGTTAGCTGGGGAGGGGGGCACTGGCAGGGAGTCCAGAGGGAAAATGTTCATCTGTTCCATGCATAGGATTGGGAACCACAACCACTGGTTCAGTTCCAGTTCTGAGAAATTCCTCCTTGGGCTGGACATGGTCCATTCACCTCTCTGTCCCTCAGCCCCATCTGTAACATGAGGAATAATGCTACTCCTTGACTGACATGGGTGCTGTGAGGACTCAGTCAATCATGTCAGTGAAGTGCTTTGAGATCTTTGGGTGGAAGGCACCATATTGTTACAAAGCACTGTTAGAAGAGCTCAGATAGAGTGGTGATGACCGAGGAATAAATGCATTGATAGATGTATCCAACTGACTTTCCTTGCTGCAATTGTCACTTCAATGCAACCCAGGCTGCTTATTCCATCTGGCTCAGCTTAGTCCCTAGATATCTAAGTAAAATCTTAACCTGGGCACTTAGATTGTCCCAAGAACAAATGCATTGTCCCTTGACCATGTCCCTTTTGAGCCAAAGATGCTTGGCAACATATCCACTAGCCATGATGGTGACAATGTGTGCTCAGGGGGATGATATTATTATTTATCTATATGTCTTTATCTAGTGCCCAGTTTCCCCAGAATCCCCTCCATCAAGTGCCTCCAAACTGTGTGGAAAAGAATATTGAGTACTGAATGTGTCATCTCTGGGTACATCTACAGTATGAAATTAATTTGAAGTTATTTTATTCAAATTTCCAGAATCGAGTTCATATATTCGATGTTATGTGTCCCCACTAAACCATGTGAATTCAGCAGAGTCCATTGCACTGTGGTAGCTATCCTACAGTTCCTGCAGTCTCTGCCGCCCATTGGAATTGTGGGTTAAGCTCCCAGTGCATGATGGGGCAAAAACATTCTCGCAGGTTTTTCTGGGTGTGTGCCATCACTCCCTCCTCCCTCCGTGAAAGCTACAGCAGATACCAGGATGCCAGCAGACAGTGCAGCAGGGTGCACCGCGTGTCTCCCAGTATGTTGAATCCACTTTGAACGTCCTCTCCTCTTTCTATCTACTCTTTCATCTAACCATTTCCCGCTGTTTCTCGGCTATCGTGAACAGAGCCGCACAGCTTCTGTTGCTTTTTCCACGTTATCTGTCCTGGGCTCCCGTGGAAGCTACAGACGGCAACAATTCCCTCCTGTTTCTCACCATAGTGAACAGAAACAGTCTGGAGAAAGCAGTGGAAGCTGTCCTGGGCTCTCATGGAAGCTACAAAAGACAACCATTTACCCCCTTTTATTGGCCATCTTGAACCGAACAGCTCATTCCGTGCCCTTTTTCAAGGATTATCCATGCAGGCGCCATTGTGCAGCAAATATGGAGCCCGCTCAGATCTCTGCTGCAGTTTTGACCATTGTAAATACCTCGCGCATTATCCAGCAGTATGTTCTGTACCTGCAAAAGGTACAGAAGTAAATGACGACAGTGCGATTACTATACTGATGAGGACATGGACACAGACATTCCTAGATGCACAGGATGTGGTGATTGGGAGATTATGGTGGCATTGGGCCAGGTTCATGCTGTGGAACGCCAATTCTGGGACTGGGAAACAAGCACATACTGGTGGAATTGCATAGTGTTGCAGGTCTGGGATGATTCCCAGTGGCTGTGAAACTTTTGTACGCGTAGGGCCACTTTCATGGAACTTTGTGACTTGCTATCCTCTGCCCTGAAGTGCAAAGACACCAAAATAAGAGCAGCCCTCACCATTGAGAAGCAAGTGGCCATAGCACTGTGAAAGCTTGCAACCCCCAACAGCTACTGGTCATTTGGGAATCAGTTTGGAGTGGGCAAATCTACTGTAGGGGCTGCTGTGCTGCAAGTAGCCAACACAATCATTGACCAGCTGCTATCAAGGGTAGTGACTTTGGGAAATGTGCAGACCATTGTGGATGGCTTTAATGCACTGGGGTTCCCTAACTGCAGCAGGGTGATAGACGGAACACATATTCCCATCTTGGCCCCGGCACACTATGGTGGTCAGTACATAAACTGCAAGGGGTACTTTTCCATGGTGCTGCAAGCACTGGTAGATCACAAGGGATGCTTCACCAACATCAACGTGGGATGGCTGGGAAAGGTGCATGACACTTGCATCTTCAGGAACTCTGGTCTGTTTGAACATCTGCAGGAAGGGACTTACTTCCCAGACCAGAAAATTACTGTTGGGGATGTTGAAATGCCTATAGTTATCCTCAGGGACCCAGCCTTAATGCCATGGCTCATGAAGCTGTACACGGGCACCCTGGACAGTAGTAAGGAGCAGTTCAACTATAGGCTGAACAAGTGCAGAATGGAGGTAGAACGTGCTTTTGGATGTTTGAAAGGGTGCTGGCGCAGTTTACTGACTCAGTTACATCTCAGCACAACCAATATTCCAATTGTAATTGCCACTTGTTGTGTGCTCCACAATATCTGTGAGAGTAAGAGGGAGACTTTTATGGCAGGGTGGGAGGTTGAAGGAAACTCTTCTGGCTGCCAATTTCGCACAGCCAGACAACAGGGTGATTAGAAGAGCGCAGCAGGGCGCACTGTACATCAGAGAAGCTTTGAAAGCCAGTTTGATGACTGGTCAGGGTACAGTGTGACAGTTGTGTTTGTTTCTCTTGAAGTTACCCACCCCCTACATATATGAAAGGAAATAAAGTCTAAATTGTTTAAAAACTGCATCAAATAATAAAGAACAATGCATTGAGAGAAATTAGAAGGTAGATTGAGGGTGGGTGGGTGGGTTAGGAGGGTGGAGGAGGAGGGAAGGACAAGTCCATAAACCATATAAAAAGTTCACATATGCCAGATTTCTGGTGCTTGGGCGATCCTCTGGGGATGAGTGTGTGGGTCCCTGTAGCCTCCTCCTTCATGTTCTTGGGTATCTGGGTGAGGAGGCAATGGAACTTTTGGGAGGAGGGAGTTTGACTATACAGAGAATGCAGCGGAAGTCTGTGGTCTTGCTGGCTTTCCTGCATTAGATCCATCATACAGCGGAGCATGTCAGTTTGCTCCTCCATGAACTTGACCATAGTGCACCTCCCTCCTCTCTTCGTGTTCCGGTAATACTTTACGGGACTCCACAAGTGTTTGCCTCCATGCATTCAGCTAGGCCCTATCAATGTGGGAGAACTGCATGAGCTCGGCAAACGTGTCCTCCCAAGTTCGTTTTTCCCACCTTCTAATCTGGACCAGCCTCTGGGACAGAGTAGATGAGGGCTGAGTTGAAACATTTGCACCTGTGAGAGGAGAAAAAGGGATGGTAGTATTTTAAAAAAATACATCGCAGAGAGCAAAGAGGGCACTTTGGTATGAGTAAGCCATCACACACGGCCAGGCAACAGAATTCATCTTGCAGGCAGCCCCCAGGGGCACACGGGGTTCTGCTTCTTCTACATTCATTTCAATGCTTTCAAACTACTGGGCCCCCTTTCCCACAGCAAGCAATGCCAGGTGGGTTTGCCACATAGAAGGAGGGCCTGCGGGCTCTCTGGGATGATCACTATATTTAACAACCACCCCTCCACCTCTGTCTTCCACTGCCTGGCTCTGATCATGCCCACAGCAGGGACGAGCCATTTACTCTAAATGCAAACAACGCAGTGCGTCTGGGTTCCCCCCACTCCCTACCAGAAGTACTTCTCCAGGGTCATGGAACAGGAGCTCACCTTGGGAGTGAGGGGAGGCTATTGGATCCAGTGTTAAGATTAGTTCCTGGCTAGGGGGGAAAACGAATTCTCCACTTGCCATCTGTGCACTGTCCTCCACCTCCTCCTCCTCATCTTCGTCCTCCAATGTCTCTTCCTCCTTGCTCCGTGCAACTCCTCCTTTGCAGGTGTCCACGGACAGTGGTGGGGTAGCGGTGGCATCACCCTCCATAATTGCATGGAGCTCACGGTAAAAGCGGAATATATGGGGCTGTGATTCAGAGTGCACGTTCGCCTCCCTGGCTTTTTGGTACGCTTGCCTGAGCTCCTTGATTTTTGTGTGACACTGCACTGTGTCCTTGGAGTAGCCTCTTTCTGTCATGGTCCTGGAGACTTTAGCGTAGGTTCCTTTTTTTGGAACGTAGATCTGCCATAACAGACTCATCTCCTCAGCATGTGAGGAGATCCTGTACCTCCCATTTGGACCATGCTGGAGCTCGTCTGCGAATCTGGGACTACGTGATCTCCTGTGATGGTGGACTCTGCACGGTCACCTGTGATGCTGGACTGTGCTGATGATCACCTGTGCTGCTGATGACCAAACAGGAAACGAAATTCAAAAGTTCCTGGGGCTTTTCCTGCCCACCTGGCTAGTGCACTAGAGTTGAGAGTGTTGACCAGAGCGGTCACAAGGGAGCATCCTGGGATAGCTCCCGGAGGTCAATAACATTGAATTGCATTCACAATACCTTTGACCCGGGATTGTGCTCTCGATTTAAGGGCTACTCCACTTGCTGAGGTGGCATACAGAAATCAAATTAAAGAGTCTTTAAATCGAAAAAAAAATGTTTGGTCATGTGGATGGAATCATTTTTTTCCCTCGAAATAATTTGGCTAATTCTGAAATAACAGGCTAGTGTAGATCAAGACTCTGAATGGCATTGACTATCTCCATTTTGTTGTGCTGCGTGATTGAGCAGTACCAGGGCCTCCAATTCATGGACGTGCTGGGGAAGGCAGCCTTGAAAATATACGTTTCCCTGAAGCCTTTCTGGAGTGGCCACTGGAAAGCAGACATTGCACTATTAGACTAAATAACTTCTCCTTGCCTCCAGGTGCTCCTGGCAGAATAAAAATCTCTGAGGGAAATAGTGGCTCTGAAAACCATGGAGAAGTCAGAGCTCCTGAATGGGAACATCAAAGAAAGGTGGCAGTGACTGTGATGCAAGGAAGTGTGGCCACTTCTGCTATGCACAAATCAGGGCTGCAGGGAAATGCCATTTCTAGGCATTAATGGAGCATTGGATAGGGCCCACCATAGTTTTCATCACTGCCTGGAGCCCGCAGCTGTGTTTTGGTTGGCTAATTAAACAGGCTGTGTCTGTGACACTGTCCTATTGTGTGGGGTGGCTCAGGGACCCAACTCGGGGCTCTTTGGTTTCTAAACCTAATTGTAGAAAGGGAGCAGGAACTTCAATGGCTCCTGATGCCCCCAGAAGCCGAGAGTGACCCACTTGCCTGGCCTTTGCCATGGGCACTGAGTACCTCGTGGAACGCTTGATAGAACTGATCCTTCCAGATTGTAACATTGGTGTTTCTCTCATTTTGTGTTTGCAGCAGAGAAGCAAGCATTAGAAGCTGTTGGCCAGGAGAAGCAGCTGTATTTGATCCATCATCTTGGAGGCTTCCAAACCACGTCTGCTTTGCTCTTGAGTTTGTTCCTGCTGAGGATCTCTAGACCTTCTGCTGAGCTTCTCAGAGCCAGGCCTGTGTAAGTGTTCCTTGGGTCCAGCCCCTTGGGGTTATTACATATTGAAAGGTTCTGACAGAAGCTAGATCATGTGCTAGGAATTAGTTTTCTCTTGGGGGAAAATACTTCCTCTGCATCTATGACCGGTGGAGCATGTTAAGTATCACTGCATATGCCCTATTTTGTATGAAGAATCGGTATGGAATAATGTCATCATGTTAAATTAGATTGACCCACTCATGCTTAGAAAGTCATGCCCCTGTTCCGCCCCTTTCATCTGTGGGCCCCACCCACCGCCCCACCCCATTCTGCCTCTTCCCCGTGGCTATGCCCCCATTCTGCCCATGGTGGCACCCTGTTTCACTCCTTCCCCTGCAACCTCACACTCATTTTACCCATTGCCCTGCCACCCTTATGCATTTTCCTTGCAGCCCCTCCCCCCTGCTTGCTCCTTTCCACCCTTCGCCCCTGCTGCAACCCTGAGACTGGAGAAGCTCTGTGCCCCTGCACCATAAGGAAAATATGATACATGATTACAATAAATGAATTACATTTAGCTTGGCATTTCAGTGTTTCCACCATAATTCTGATGTACTTCCTCTTTGCAAAATTAAATGTAGCAATTATTAAATGAGTCATTCTTCCTGATTTCCATACATAAAAAAATAAGAGGAATTGTATGAATGGTTCAAGTAGAGAATATGGCCAATAATGAAAGTGGGATCTGATATAGCACTCATACTAGTCCCAAGAGAGTGAGAAGAGACATCTTAATTCACCACCACCAACATTAATTTAGACTCCTCCAATACTTAGTACATGTTTATAATTAACAAAAAAAGCACCATGTTTAATGAAAAAGTGAGCCACCTTGTCAATAGAAATCACTCTGTCAATGAAGATGTACAATCAAGTCAGCTAATACACAATTAGTTTCCAACAGCTCATTTCTCTGTAGCTCTTCTTTCCATTCCACTGGCCATAAATCTGAGATCTAATGTTGGACATTCAGCTCACATGTTGATTAGTGTGCTGCAAAGGTGTCAAATCAAAACTAAGTGACCTGACTGTAATATGAAATGACTTTCTTCTGGGTGGACAAATGGGCTAATTATAATAGTGGAATATTAATAGGTGAAAGGGAAATAAGTCATTATGGATGGGTCATTGAAAACATTTATTTAACATGCAGTAGCGATCACGAAAATAAACAAGATGTTAGGTGGATTAAGCCAAGTAGAGAGACTGATACTGGAACTATACTAATTAATTCTTGACCCCCTCATCACAGAAGGAATATTGCAGGAATGAAAAATGTCTGGAGGAAGGCTACAAGTATGGTCAGAGTTGGGAAAGACTTCCATCTGAGCAGAGACTTAAAAGGTTAGGAATGCTTTGTCTAGAGAGGAAACGAATAAGAGGTGATTAAAACAATGACTGCTAGAGAGAAAGTCAATGAGGTATAGTACTAAAACAAGGGGACAGCCTAAAAGACAACATATTTAAAACTGAAATGCTTATTTTACATACAGTTGCCTAGTTAACTTGTGGGACTCACTGCCACAAAGTATGAGGTGATGAGATTAATAGAACTCAGAAAAAAGATTAAGGCCAATATTTTTCCAAGTGGGTTTGGGTGCTTTAGAGGGGCCTAATATTCAAGAAGCGCTGAGAATCAAGCCTTTTTGAGATGTCCCAGCTGGGCCCTGTAAATGGGTCGGGACTCACCACCTGGCACCTCCTGCTGGTGACTCCGGGAATTAGCTCTGTCCGGCGGAGTGTCCCATCCGTCTTTCTGCCCTCAGTTGTTGTCTCCGGACCCACGTTGCTCCCTGCTTGGTGGTGTCCTCTTCGAGGCCACTGCCCTCTGGCAGTGCCCCTTAGTCCATCTGCACCTCCTTCTGGGGTCAGTGATCAGCAGTCTTTCTGCACCCCAGTGACCATGTACAACCACACACCCCAAAGTCTAATCCCTCTTGTCAGGGACCTGGCATAGTCTATAACGGGTCGCTCCTTGTGGCCAATGGCTGAGTGTACTGCAAGGGGTGAACGGGGGGAACTCAGGCCCGCCCTCTACTCTGGGTCCCAGCCCAGGGACCCTCTGGCAGCAGCCTCGCTGTCCTCCTTCTCTCCCCTCATCTGTCTGCTTCCCTGGGCCGCTTCCCCTATGGCCCCTTGCACCCGTTAGGCCCTTCCCTTCAGGGCCTGCAGCCTGGCAGCCTCCAGGCTAGAGCTCCCTAGCCTCCCTGAGCCTGGCCAGCACTGTGCTGTCTGCGGTGCTAGTCTCCACCCTTGGAGATTGACCTTCCCCTGTCGAAGGCCTGGGACAGACCGAGTGCTCCCACTCTGGGCAGCCTTTATATATGGCTGAGCCTGGCCCTGATTGGCTGTCTCCAAACTGGGCCCTGATTGACTCCCAATAAGCCCTTCTGTGATTGGCTCCCTGTCTGCGGAGGTGCCCAAGCCTGCTGCCTCTCATTCTCACAGGGAGTGGGGCAATTCGCCCCACTACAGGCCCCCAAAATCACTAGGATCTTGGTCTACACATTTCTCTGTATAACAAGAATATCTACAGTTATGTTAGATAACAAGGTTTCATGGGATCTGAACTTATGTTTCAAGGAATAACTAAATCATGAATTGCCTGAGGTTAGGAAGAAACTCTGAGCATATCATTGCACAGATATCTATTGTATTGGCTTTAAATCAGCCTCTGAGTCACCTGGTACTGGGAATTTTCAGAAAGGATACTAGGCTAGATAAACTGATCTGATATGTCCATTCCTGTGGAAGCACAAAAAGGATCATATACGAATATGCAGAGGTTGGGTAAAGAAAGATTGCACCATATTGCACAAGACTACCTGAATTCATATAAAATTCTCTGCAGCCCTACCACATATCCCATTCTAAGGAGTGTTCTGGTGGCCATATTTGCATGGAAGACCTGCAAGGTACTTCAGGAGGAAGAGCTTCTGGTGATTCAGTAAGTGTTGTACTTTATTCTGAGTCAGTATGGAACCAGTGATTTATGCGGAAGGTGATGTGGTCTTTTCGAACAGATGCAAATAGCACATTTAAAGGAACAGATTCATAACAGGGCTGCCAGGTGTTTCTGCAGGAGTTCCAAATTTATTTTGTAAAAGCCACTGAAAATTCATCAGTCAGATACCACCTAGGCTAGGAGAACATCTCTTTCAGCTGCAGTCACTGGAGGTGCCTGATGTGAAATCCCATTGGTGTAAAGGAACCAGGGAATGGAAGGTTGTTTTCCACTAGGGCCCCCACGGTTCTGGAACCAACCTTCCCCTCTTGGTCCATAACAACCCATATTGGTTAACAATCTGCAAGGCCCAGTTTGTCTCCTGGCCTATAGGGAGTTAGGTGTGGGAGGAGGTTATGTTACACTGGTTTACAATTTTTGAGAAGTCGTCTGCTTCAGAGATAAAATGTGGTATTTATTATGTATTTTGATGTGCTGAATTCAAATATGACAATTAACACAACTGATCAACAATGAATTTAAAGTTTTTACATTAGCTATGGTTATATTGTGGAAGAGAGTTTAACAAATAAACCTAGGGTCTTTTTCATGTGTTATGTTGCTTACATGATAATAATTTTCACTGTCCTCTTTTATGTAACACTTTAAAAATCAGCAAAAGAGTTATATAAATAAAAGTTTATTATGAAACAAATGGAAAACTATTATGTACATAGGTTTAGTCTATTCACTGTCTACTAGGCGCTTCTTGCTGTCTCTTGTATTCATTAAATGAAGCATCTCTTTGTCACTGTTCCAGGCAATAGTCTGCAAGGCATTGATGGGCTTCCATTTTGCCCTGATAGCTTTTCTCCATTGTTGCAATTTGTCCTGGTTGAATCGGCTCGCTGTGCTCGTCGGCTCAACTGTCTCTGCAGTGTCAGGTGGAAAAAAATTCTTGTAGTTGTCTGCCTCTTTGCTTCTGAGAAAATTTAATTGCATTAACTGGAAGGCTTTCCATGCGTCTTTTCCTGCCACGTAATTGCTATGGTCAAATGCATCATCGCGAAGAAGTTCACGAATCTGAGGACCAACAAAGACACCTCCTTTATCTTAGCTTTCACTTTAACCTTTGGCAATTTTCCACAGAGGTACTTGAAAGCTGCTTGGTGTTTGTCAATGGCCTTGACAAAGTCTTCATCAGACCCAGCTTGATGTATGTAAGGGTCGGTAACAAAATCTTCCTTGCATTTCAACAACTGTGGATGCTGAACACTTTCTCCCAGGCTCCAATGACTGTCGGAAGTGGCCAATCTTTCTTGACGTTCTACGTTAGTGGAATCTTCTTGCACGACTATCCATTCGCAGAGAAAACAGCAGTACTTTTGTGTATCAGGCTCCAGGACCAAAGCAGGAGCAACAACCTTCAAATCGCCACCAAAGCTGCCACTTGATGTTGGTCATAGTTTATGCACCTCAAAAGTTGTTTCATGTTGTCATAGGTTTCCTTCAATGGACTGCATGACCAACTGGAATGATGGCAAAACATTGCCATTTATTGCAGCAAAAACAGCTTTAAGACTCGTCTTTCAATGAATCAAATAAACAGTCTCCACTCATCTGGCACCGTTTGAACGACGTGAGGGCTTGCCTATCACACCATCGATGTTGTTGCAGGCTACCAAGATTCACCTTCCGACGAGTAAGAATGGGAACAAGATCCTTTTGACGGTCATGGAACAAGGAGATTCCACTGCTGTAGTTCTGGAGCCCAACAGCTAGACTAGAGCCCAATTCAACAATTTTTAAGCATTCATTTTTCGTTCTCAGTGACCCAGAATAGTAAAGAGTTGGCAGCAACAAGGGCCGGTCAGTATCCAGGGGTTCCGTATTCAGTAAACCAACAATGCATAACTGCTCGAGCCCCACCCAGTGACCTGGGACACTTACATACCACACCCTTCCTGGCGCCTCTAGGAGGCAATACGTTTCCCTCTCCGCAAGCAATGGAGTCTGAGTGTAGCGGAAATCTTTTTAATAAAGGAAGGAATTCATGGCGGCATCCATCTGGAGGAACACCAACAAACAGAGTTATAACACAAAACCATAACCACCTCCCAAGTACATTTGCAATGTTCCTTTTTCCCCTTAGGGTCTTAAGGTCCAATCACTCCAAAGTCAACAACCCAAAAGTCTCTGGTCAAATGCCACCCAGAATTCAAGAGTCTATCTGTAGAGGTTCCTCCCCCCAAGCCTGGCGGGTGAAAGGGGCACCTTACGTGGTCCAGGGCCAACTGCCCTGCCTCTCCGTGGGTTCTCTTCCGCCTTCTCACGAACTGCTCCGCCTACCAGCCGCTCCACTCTGCTCCTCCGGCCGTCCTCCACAAACTGCTCTGCTCCACCGTGCCTCATGAGCTTCTCCAGTTGTCCTGCAAACTGCTCAGCTCCGCTCGCCTTGTGGCTTGCTCACACCCCCACAGCTACTTCCGCTCTGCCAGCCGCTCCCGCTCCACCAGCTTCCCGTTGGTCCGCTCCAGAACCATCCACATACTGCTCCGCTCCGCCAGCTGCTCTTCCACCAGTTATAGCTTCAGGTCCCCACTAATTAGCCACAGCACTCAGTGCTCCCAGATCATAATTTCAGCTCTTTTTGTGATTCAGCTCTAGTGATCTCAGCCATAGTAGGGAGCCAGTGCTAGTGCACCATTAGCCCAAAGTGAGTCAGCTCAGCAACCTGTATTCTAGAGTCTTAAGGGAATAAAAAAATAACCTTGACATTCCACAGTGGAGAGAGGAGGGGTGCAATGTGCTTCTAGCTCCACAAGGAGCCTTGCACCACCAGGCACAATACCTGTCCCCAACGCTCTGTCCCTTCACTGGGTTATGGAACCCATGTCCTCTTGTCTAGCAATTACCACCCACTGAGGTTGAGTCATTTTCTGTCACAAGCAGTTTCCCACACTCGGCAGTCTGGATGGGCGTAGGCGTCCTATCAAATATTGAGATTCACATTCCGGACATTCTTTCCACCACTCCCATAATTCACCACCAGATGTCAGGGTACAGCTCATCCTGACTCTGCTTACACATAGGTTCCTTCATATGGACTGCTGACCCAACTGGGAATTGATGGGCAAAACATTGCCTATGCAGCCAAAACAGCTTTAAGACTCGTCTTCGATGAATCAACATGAACAGTTCTCCACTCATCTGGATCTGATTGACGACGTTTGAGGCTGCCTCGATGTTGTTGCAGTGCTACAAGATTCCCTTCCAGGAAGAAGAATGGACAAGATCCTTTTGACGGTCACGGAACATGGAACCCCTAAACATCACTTGCCAGGAGATTCCACTGCTGTAGTCTGGAGCCCAACAGCTAGACTAGAGCCAATCAACAATTTTAAGCATCATTTTCGTTCTCAGTGACCCAGAATTAGTAAAGTTTGACTACTTTTATTTCAGAAGCATTTTGGCTATAGAGCAGTGATTGCTGCCAGGTCAGTGTTATCTGGAGATAATTGCACAGTCTGTGCCTGTAGGATTATGTTTTTAAGGGTTTGGTGAAGGGGCCCAAGAGTTTGGGCATGAATGCTCTTGTTTATTCTAGTCTAACGTACATTTGAAAGAATAAACTTTCAGCCACTAGCACCTGAACCTGGCTTGGACTGGCAGCCCACAGAAGGTGGGGAGATATGCGCATGCGTGCAAAGAGCTATGGGCCGTTGCCAGCCCACTAACCAATTTCCCTATCTGTAAAGGAGCTTGCCTGTCCATCTAGCCAAGCATGGCTCTGAAACACTCTGCCTCAGTTCCCCCTTCTGTCAGGGCCCTTTAAAAACTCAACACAGTCCAAAGGCATAAGACAAAATTCCGTGTCTGGGGTTCAACTTTATTGAGTCCACACAAATTTGAAATAAAGTCTCCTACCCCAGCTAAAGTCTCTCTGGCTTGTAGTCTCTCCTTCAAGTCCAGGGTTGCACAGCTCCTCCTTTGGCTCTGTGCCTCTGGGCTCTCAGTGGCTTCCCAAGCTGCTTCCTTCTGGCACCTTCCAGGAGCTCTCTGGAGTTCTCTCCTTACCTCCCTAGCTGAGAAAGGGCCTGTCAGAGTTCCCTCCCCACTCTGAACTCTGGAGTGCAGATGTGGGAACCCGCATGAAAGACCCCCTAAGCTTATTTTTACCAGCTTAGGTTAAAAACTTCCCCATTGCACAAATTCTTCCTTGTCCTTGGACAGTATGCTTCCACCACCAAGTGAGTTAGACAAAAATTCAGGAAAAGGACCACTTGGAGTTCCTGTTCCCCCCAAGTATCAGAGGGGTAGACGTGTTAGTCTGGATCTGTAAAAGCAGCAAAGAATCCTGTGGCACCTTATAGACTAACAGATGTTTTGGAGCATGAGCTTTCCCCCAATATCCCCTCAAGCCTCTTCACCCCCTTTCCTGGGGAGGCTTGAGAGTAACCAAGGTGAGCACAGACCAGACCCTTGGGTTTTTGGGACACTAAAAACCCAATCAGATTCTTAAAAACAGAACTTTTATTATAAGGAAAAAAAGTAAAAGAAACACCTCTGTAAAGTCAGGATGGAAGGTAAGTTTACAGGGTAATAAGAGTTAAAACACAGAGGATTTTCCTCTAGGCAAAACTTTAAAGTTACAAAAACACAGGAATAAACCTCTCTCTTAGCACAGGGAAAATTCACAAGCTAAAACAAAAGATACTCTAATGCATTTCCTTGCTATTACTTACTATTTCTGTAATAGTAGATGTATCATTTCAGTATGAGCTGGATTACTTGCTTGGTCTCTCCCTTTGTCTCCTGAGATAACATCCACACAGCACAAAACAAAGCCTCCCCCCCTCCAGATTTGAAAGTATTTTCTTTCCCTATTGGTCCTTCTGGTCAGGTTATCCAAGCTTCTTAATCCTTTACATGTAAAGGAGGGATTTTATGCTACTTTTAGCTGTATGTTTATAACAGGGCCACAAGTAACAGTTTGGCCGCTGTTCTGACAGAAGAGACTGAATATATACAGTCCTCTTTCCACAGCTTGTCCTGATTGGTTGAGAGAGCGGGGAGCCCTGCCCCAGCCACTCTACAAGCCTCTTGGTCCCAGGCCCTTAAAGAAACAGTAGCCTGACTTTTCCCCAAGCCTGAACTGTCCCCCTGAGACTGTCTCCCTATCTCCCAACACCTAACTCTGCCTTCCCAAGGTCTTCAGCCACTCTAAAAAGTCCCAGGACTTGAAGGACACACCTGAACTAGGTATTGAGTGACCATTAGTCCTTCCTACTCTTAAGGGACAGTCACCCATTACACTCCCCACCATTTAACAGTGGTAATGCATTTCCCTCTTTATTGCTGCACAGATTTTTATGGCCAGAAGGGGGGATGCTGATTATCTTATTTGACCTCCAGTGTAACATAGGCCAGAGAACCTCACTCAGTGATCTCCACAGGTCTTTGGGAAATCTTTGAGAAAGGTTTAATCATCGAGGTGGGGACAAAAGCTATTTAATGCACCAACAGTTTGCAATGGACCAATAAGACTATGATGTATTGCTGTACTGGCTGCTATAAACATATGCACCTACTGAACTTCTCCTTATTACCTGCTCTCGAGAGGTAGAAAGATCTGTTCTGCTCTTGACAAATATACCCTTAAATATTCATTGCCGTTCTGTTTGGATTTCATTCTAAATCAAACAGCACTTAAATACTATCATGACTGGGGTGGGGTTCTGCAGTGCTCAGATACGATGCAGAGAGGAAAAATGCTTTTGAGGTTGAGGCACACTGGGCCCCCTGTCAAGCCCCCAATGGGGGACTCACACTGGGGATGCATGAATATTAGTTATCCAGAAGACTTCAATGTCCTGGCTTTCCAGCCTTTAGTGTAAATAACCCTTTCTGTAATCCGAGTTTCATGACTCCACATTTCTGCTCAAAGGCTATGTTTACATAGCAGGAGCTGTGCACAGGCTAACCTACCCAAGCTGCCTTGAATCTAACTGGGCATGGATAGGAGGAGTGAAGAGAGCTCAGCATGCGCCTCAGAGCAAGCTAGGGATGTACCCAGTGTCAGGGCCAGGCTTGGCCTACCTGCAATGAAGCTCACATTGCAGAGTCTTCACTGTTCCTGTTCCTGTTCTCCTGCTAGCTGGAGTCACAGCAGCTTGAGTAGCCCAGGCCGGGCACCGACATGCCCGAAATTATTTTGAATGATAAAAATGAGGTACATGATGTGTCTAGAACATGGTTACTGTTGGGTCTAGAATGAGCCGCATCCCTGGAAGGGAGAGCGAGCTGAGAGTCGTGTACCAGCCTGGGGCCCAGGAGATCACAGTGCAATTCCAGCTGGGCACAGGTACCCTGTGGAACCGTGGGTTGGTCCTAGTAGCTGATGCTTCCACTCGCATTGAGAGGTATCTTGCTGCATGAGTCATTCCATTGAAGTCAGTGAATCTGCTGAAGGACTGAGGTGTCGGTGTCTGGCCATTAATCATCCTCTCTCTTAATTCCCCCACTTGTAGCATGGGAGTAATAAGCCTTCCTTTCTCCTGCCCTTTGCCTTGTCTGTTTAGCTCTTCATACCAGGAACCATGTTACCCTCTGTATTTGCACAGTGCCTAGCACAATGGGGCCCTGATCTTGGCTGGGGCTTCTCTGTGCTACTGCAATACAAATCGCAATGGGGAATATACCTTCCCATTTGTCTTCAAAGCAAGGCTGCACTCCTGTAAAGCACTGTTCCCCCTAGCCCCCCACTGACATTGAGAATGGGCAGCTGCATTAGATTATGTTGAGACAGATTAGAGGTGAGTGCATATGCTGCCATTATGTACGAACAATGAGTGAGATGGGAAGGGGGAGATTGCGCATTTTGCGTGGTGCTGTTGGAGATAACCCTGCCTCCGGAGCTCTGCCGATGTATGGCTGCCACTTGCTTTTTTATGACACACTCTGTCTACAGCATGACTGGAGCATCTGAGACAAGAGGAAGCCTTTAATTATGTAACACTTTCCATGGCAACCTTATGTATCAAATAGCCCAGCATGACTCCCTTCCCTCCCTTTTGTTCTCATTTGTCTCTGAAAAACTAGGCCAGTCTGAAAGCCCAGGGTTTTTTCACATTGTATTTAAGTGATTGTGCTCCTTGTGCTTCTCCCCCACACCAGCTGGAGGACTCTTCACTTCAGCACTCTGCAGTGCACACATCTTTTGACAGCTGAATCTGAACGTCTCTCGCTATGCATCGAGAAGTCCACTTGTACTTCCCCTGAAATTACTAGTCATTTGCCAATGACTCCTTTCAAGCAGCGTCTATACCTTTCCAGCTGCAGCACTGAGCCTGCAGCGCAACCTCAGAACCATCTGCCATTGCAATTGGCAGGGCCAGATGCTGCTGTGTTACACTGCACAAGTCAAGGTACTCCAGATTTACACCACCACAGCAAGTGGCTAAATACAGTGTGTCAGCTATCCTCAATGATGACAAGCCAATGGGGGTGTTTAAGGGAGGCAGGATCGAGCTGTCATTTAACAAAGGGTGAACAAGATCCCATGAGGTCCAGACACCTTGATTGTACTGGCTATTCCTTCAACCTACCCCAAGCAAAGAAATGATTGAATTCCTTGGGAATTAATTCCCAGCCTCCTGAATACAAGTCCAGCAGGACCTGGTTACATATGCCATCCATGCTGCTGTGGCTTCACTGCTAGTTTTAACAAGCTAGCTGGGGTAAGTCTGCTCATAGTGCAGTCTCACCTCCCCAACTGCCATGTAGCCACAGCCTCAGACACTTTCCTTGCCAGAAGTCAGACTTCAGTCTTAATTTTCCTAATTTTCAAAGCAATGAATGGATCAAGCTACATTACACTCATTCTTTGGATGTATGAACTCCCGTGCCAGCTGCACTCCTATGGGACTAAACGGAGCTCAAAGCTCAGGACAAAACATAACAAAGCTGGGGACAAAGCATTCTGTGTTGAGGGGACCTGTCTGGGGGGCAATCATCCATCAGAAATCAGGCCAGCTTCAGGAAACACTGCAAAACCTTCCTCTTTGAGGAAGTCTTTCCATCGTATGGGACATTCACAAACTGAACACCCCACCACGGTCCCAAGCCGCTACAGCCAACAAGAGGGGGAGGGGGAACCCAAGCCCCAAGCAGAGTTTAGACCCCAGAAGGGGAGAAGGGCTATCGATTCCATGGAGCCTACTAGGGATGTCACTATTGCTATCGATTTTACGTGGAAGGTGCTCAGATACAATGGCGATGGGCAGCAGGGCTCTGTGTGTGAACAGACAGCAGGATAGGACCCCTATTTGAGTGTAGCCTCCTCTTTCCCATTCACCATTTTTTCATGTTTATGAAGAACAGAAAGCTGTGCTTTCACCCTGGGGTGAGACTTGCAATTGTGCTCTGCTTTGGCCCAACTCTGCTCCTGTTCCAGCCACGTTTTACTACTGAGGCCAGCTTGGAAGAGAACTGCCCTGCGACCACAGTGTCTGACTTAGTGTTCATTATTTGGGTTGGGGCTGCAATTAATGGCCCCAGCTAGGGATTGGGGTCCATAGCGTTAAGCAGTGTACACTAGAGTAACCCCAGCAAGCTGAGAGTCTAATGTGATGAGATGCAATAGATGGTTATAGATGCGGGAGCACAAGGTACCAGTGGGAGGATCACGATCAGTGCAATTAGCTGCCAAGAGAGCATCATTGCTACCTCTGGTGTTCAAGAAGCACAAGATAGGGCCCCAAAAAATCGAGATTGGCTTTAACATACTGAGCATTCTTAAATAATTCCTTCTTTTGATTGCCTTCTGGCTTCAGAATGTTCGGGGTGTACTTCCAATTTTTCAAACTTTTTTCTATGGTCATGAAGGCTAGAAACTGAGAGCTGGGATTCTCAGACAGTCTTTTGATTCCAGCAACAGGGGCTTTAAGAAACTCCCAAAGATATGCCCAGACACACAAGAGTTAGCCACACTGGAGAGTGAAAGCTGAGCGAGTCAGAGGGGAAGGGATTTTTAATCAGACTGTGTAACATCTGGATTTTATTTATTCTTGTTAACACCAATTAACTTCCATGATAAGTAGACATTTTGGAGAAAAGAAGTCAGTTACAGTTTCAACATTGCACCCCAGCAGTTAAGACGAGAGAGATTACATATATCCCCTAGTACCTTTAATGAATCCACGAGCAGAACCAGGGAAGATCAGAATTATTATTGCTGATGTTTTTACATTTAAAATTAAAAGCAGAGAAAATAACCTCCCCTTTTAAATACATTGTCGAAAATCAAAAAAGGCCAAAAGTCATAAAAATCTCTTACAGGTCACCTTTAATTAAGTTAATATTAAATGGAAATCCACTGGCAGTTCGCTCTGGCCATTGCTAAAAATGGTAGTTTTACCTTTTACTAATGAACATACAATTGAACTGAGAATCAAAAATCTGGGCCACATGGGATTTGTGATCTGTCTTCCTGCTGGACCACTTCCCATTTAAAGGTTTAGGCTGAGTTTCACACTGGGCAGACCTTTTATCTTGGCACACACACTCTGACCAAACCTGCCTTTTGAGTAGTCCTGAGCCATAAATAAACAACACAACAAAACCCGGTAGTCTGCATAATGGGGTGAAATGATGCATTGGGAAACAAGAAAGCTTCTACTGATGGGAAAAAGTGAGCATTTCTGTCGCACTGAAAAGAGCTAGAACAATTAAAGAAAAAATATTTACTTTAAAGGTCATGGTTACTGGCTACTCTCAAAGGCTGAGGTGAGCCAAAAAGTTTTCTCTGGTGTTAACACTAAAACAGTAAGTATAAAAGGAGGTGTAATAAGCCTCTGTCCCAAATCTGGACCTTAGTGTCCAAAATCTGGGTGCTTAGCATGAACCTCCAAGCTTAATTACCACCTTGGATCTTATCTCGCTGCCACCATCCAAAATTTCCAGGGTTTTGGCCCCCTCTGGTCTTCCCAAACCTTCCTTGGAGAGACCCCCAAGACCCAGAAGCTCTGAGTCTTACCGGCAAGGGAAATACTCCACTTCCCTTCCTCCTTCCTCTCCCACCCAGACTTTCCTCTCTGGGCTAACCTGAAAGTATTGATGCAATCTCTTTACATCACAATACCAAGA